>NC_090051.1:10388683-10688734 GCF_038355195.1 Osmerus mordax | reverse complement strand
GGTTCAAAAGTTGCGTGTGTAAACACAAGTCCAACTTTGACCCATTGGTGGCGCTAGAGTGGTCTGATGGGATACATGAAACTTGGTGTAGGTATAGAAGGAACTGTCCTTAATGAGTGTGCCAAATTTAACAAAAAGTTATCCAAGGGTTCTAGGGGCTGCCATTGACTCCCATGGAACTAGAATAATAATAATAATAATAAATATAACTGCAAGCAGCAATGGCGGATTCCTCCAAACATTGCAAACCACTGAAAAATTTATATTCTTCACAAATTGTCACTGTAAAAATCCATGCTGCAGACTTACCAATGGGATACCAAATCTGAAATGCAATACCATCAAGATCCACAAGGGCTTTTATTTCAAGCCAAGGAGTGAAGGGAGGGGGCTTGGTGAGCCTACCCATTCCAGAAAGCCTTGTATCTTTGTGTACCAGGGCGTGGCCTGTAGCGTCACTTATGGGTGATATTGGGCCATTTGTGGTGTGGTAGTTACTCTTGGCCTATACTATCAATGTTTCAGGATTTTGAGAACTTTTTACCATTGCATACAAAATCGGAAATGCAATACCATCAAGATCCACATGGTCCTTTGCTAAAGACCAAGCAATGAGTGGGGCTTGGTCAGCCCACAATTGCCTGAAATGTTGTGTATGCGTCTCGCCAAGCTTGTGCGTGTGTCAAGGGAAAGGCTGAGTGTGTGAGAATGTGGAGCGCGCGTGCTGAGGAGCAGGGGAGACATTTCATTGGAAATTTCCTTAACAATTAGCCAAGCATGCATTTTTCAAATATTCACCTAAATTCAACTTTTCATCTTACAGTCAACTTTTTCTGAGATTTGTGTACTAAACATTCTCAAAAGTCTTCATGAACTTGTGATTGAATCAGAGTTTTTTGACTGGCGGATGTGTAAAGCATTATTTTAGCGTTAGAAATAAATTTGATTTCCTTCATTTCAATCATTTTTGAAGATATTAATTTGCCTTCCTACATGGGAACATGACGTAGTGTCTTTCACGTGACACACCAAGTTTGGTGTTGATATTTCAAAGATTTGCTGAGATTTGATCCAACTTCCTGTTTGGTTGCTTTGTTGACGATTTTGATTGGCTGTACCGGACAAACGGTTTTGAAATTCAAAAATCTGTTAAAGAATTCAGTGAGGGTTGCTCTGACGATGATACCTGCCAATTCTGGGGAAGATTGGACAAGAATTGTAGGAGAAGTAGCAAAAAAACGTGTTTCCTAAATCTTTATTGTACAAAAACATCCAATATGGCGGCCGTTATAGGTTATTGAGGCTTTTTTGTTCCTCATGAGAAATAAGGCATATCTAATGAATTTCAGAATTTTGGGACAAATGGGATGCGAATGGCATCACTTTGTAAATGGAAAATTGGGGCTTGGCCGTAGCGCCACCTATGGATAATGGTGCGTCATTTGTGGTGTGGTAGTTACTCCTGGCCTATACTATCAATGTTTCAGGATTTTGAGAACTTTTTCTAAAATGCATTACCATCAAGATCCACAAGGGCCTTCACTTCAAGCCAAGGAATGAGTGGGGGCTTGGTCAGCCCACAATTGCCTGAAATGTTGTGTATGCGTCTCGCCAAGCCCGCGCGTGTGTCAAGGGAAAGGCTGAGTGTGTGAGAATGTGGAGCACGCGCGCGCTGAAGAGCAGGGGAGACATTTCATTGAAAATTTCGTTAGCAATTAGCCAAGCATGCATGTTTCAAATATTCACCACAAATCGACTTTTCATGTTACAGTCAACTTTTCCTCAGATTTGTGTACTAAACATTCTCAAGAGTCTTCATATGAACTTGTGATTGAATCAAAGTATCAGTTTTTGACCGGCGGATGTGTAAAGCATTATTTTAGCGTTAGCGATAAATTCGATTTGCTTTATATCAATCATCTTTTGAGATATGAAGTTGCCTTTGCACATGGTAACATGTTGTAGTGTCGTCCACCGATATACCAAGTTTAGTGTTGATATCTCAAAGATTTGCTGAGATTTGACCCAAGTTCCTGTTTGGTTACTTTTTTGCTGATTTTGATTGGTTGTGCCGGACAAACGGTTTAGAAAATCAAAACGCCATGGGATAACTTTTGTGAGGCTTGGTCTGAAGATCATCTATGGTCATTTTGAAGAAGATATGACAATAATTGTAGGAGGAGTAGGCTTTCAAAGGTTTTTGATACAACCGGAAATAGCGGAAAATCTATACAACCGGAAATTGACGTCATAGGGTGCGTTGAACTCGTCTTCATCCAGGGAATCCAATGGTACCTCATTTTTGTAAATCAGTCATACGGTTCAAAAGTTGCGTGTGTAAACACAAGTCCAACTTTGACCCATTGGTGGCGCTAGAGTGGTCTGATGGGATACATGAAACTTGGTGTAGGTATAGAAGGAACTGTCCTTAATGAGTGTGCCAAATTTAACAAAAAGTTATCCAAGGGTTCTAGGGGCTGCCATTGACTCCCATGGAACTAGAATAATAATAATAATAATAATAATAATAATAATAATAATAAAACTAACAATAACAATAGGTTTCCTCCTTACGGAGGAATCCTAAATATAACTGCAAGCAGCAATGGCGGATTCCTCCAAACATTGCAAACCACTGAAAAATGTATATTCTTTACAAATAGTCACTTTAAAATTCCATGCCGCAGACTTACCAATGGGATACCAAATATGAAATGCAATACCATCAAGATCCACAAGGGCTTTTATTTAAAGCCAAGGAGTGAAGGGAGGGGGCTTGGTTGAGCCTACCCATTCCAGAAAGCCTTGTATCTTTGTGTATCAGGGCGTGGCCTGTAGCGTCACTTATGGGTGATATTGGGCCATTTGTGGTGTGGTAGTTACTCTTGGCCTATACTATAAATGTTTCAGGATTTTGAGAACTTTTACCATTGCATACAAAATCGGAAATGCAATACCATCAAGATCCACATGGGCCTTTGCTAAAGACCAAGCAATGAGTGGGGGCTTGGTCAGCCCACAATTGCCTGAAATGTTGTGTATGCGTCTCGTCAAGCTTGCGCGTGTGTCAAGGGAAAGGCTGAGTGTGTGAGAATGTGGAGCGCGCGCGCTGAGGAGCAGAGGGAGACGTTTCATTGGAAATTTCCTTAACAATTAGCCAAGCATGCATTTTTCAAATATTCACCAAAATTCAACTTTTCATCTTACAGTCAACTTTTTCTGAGATTTGTGTACTAAACATTCTCAAGAGTTTTCATGAACTAAAGGCAAACAAATCAACAGTTATTGGCCAAAAAACATTTTTGGTTCCTGCGGCCACGCCGATCACATGACACGATCACATGACACCAAATTGATTGGACATCCTCAGAAGACGGTTCCGAGTCATCTTACCAAGTTTGGTGTTGATATTTCAAAGATTTGCTGAGATTTGATCCAACTTCCTGTTTGGTTGCTTTGTTGACGATTTTGATTGGCTGTACCGGACAAACGGTTTTGAAATTCAAAAATCTGTTAAAGAATTCAGTGAGGGTTGCTCTGACGATGATACCTGCCAATTCTGGGGAAGATTGGACAAGAATTGTAGGAGAAGTAGCAAAAAAACGTGTTTCCTAAATCTTTATTGTACAAAAACATCCAATATGGCGGCCGTTATAGGTTATTGAGGCTTTTTTGTTCCTCATGAGAAATAAGGCATATCTAATGAATTTCAGAATTTTGGGACAAATGGGATGCGAATGGCATCACTTTGTAAATGGAAAATTGGGGCTTGGCCGTAGCGCCACCTATGGATAATGGTGCGTCATTTGTGGTGTGGTAGTTACTCCTGGCCTATACTATCAATGTTTCAGGATTTTGAGAACTTTTTCTAAAATGCATTACCATCAAGATCCACAAGGGCCTTCACTTCAAGCCAAGGAATGAGTGGGGGCTTGGTCAGCCCACAATTGCCTGAAATGTTGTGTATGCGTCTCGCCAAGCCCGCGCGTGTGTCAAGGGAAAGGCTGAGTGTGTGAGAATGTGGAGCACGCGCGCGCTGAAGAGCAGGGGAGACATTTCATTGAAAATTTCGTTAGCAATTAGCCAAGCATGCATGTTTCAAATATTCACATAAAATCGACTTTTCATGTTACAGTCAACTTTTCCTCAGATTTGTGTACTAAACATTCTCAAGAGTCTTCATATGAACTTGTGATTGAATCAAAGTATCAGTTTTTGACCGGCGGATGTGTAAAGCATTATTTTAGCGTTAGCGATAAATTCGATTTGCTTTATATCAATCATCTTTTGAGATATGAAGTTGCCTTTGCACATGGTAACATGTTGTAGTGTCGTCCACCGATATACCAAGTTTAGTGTTGATATCTCAAAGATTTGCTGAGATTTGACCCAAGTTCCTGTTTGGTTACTTTTTGCTGATTTTGATTGGTTGTGCCGGACAAACGGTTTAGAAAATCAAAACGCCATGGGATAACTTTTGTGAGGCTTGGTCTGAAGATCATCTATGGTCATTTTGAAGAAGATATGACAATAATTGTAGGAGGAGTAGGCTTTCAAAGGTTTTTGATACAACCGGAAATAGCGGAAAATCTATACAACCGGAAATTGACGTCATAGGGTGCGTTGAACTCGTCTTCATCCAGGGAATCCAATGGTACCTCATTTTTGTAAATCAGTCATACGGTTCAAAAGTTGCGTGTGTAAACACAAGTCCAACTTTGACCCATTGGTGGCGCTAGAGTGGTCTGATGGGATACATGAAACTTGGTGTAGGTATAGAAGGAACTGTCCTTAATGAGTGTGCCAAATTTAACAAAAAGTTATCCAAGGGTTCTAGGGGCTGCCATTGACTCCCATGGAACTAGAATAATAATAATAATAATAATAATAATAATAATAATAAAACTAACAATAACAATAGGTTTCCTCCTTACGGAGGAATCCTAATAAAACTAACAATAACAATAGGTTTCCTCCTTACGGAGGAATCCTAATAATAAAAAAACTAACAATAACAATAGGTTTCCTCCTTACGGAGGAATCCTAAATATAACTGCAAGCAGCAATGGCGGATTCCTCCAAACATTGCAAACCACTGAAAAATGTATATTCTTTACAAATTGTCACTGTAAAATTCCATGCTGCAGACTTACCAATGGGATACCAAATCTGAAATGCAATACCATCAAGATCCACAAGGGCTTTTATTTCAAGCCAAGGAGTGAAGGGAGGGGGCTTGGTGAGCCTACCCATTCCAGAAAGCCTTGTATCTTTGTGTATCAGGGCGTGGCCTGTAGCGTCACTTATGGGTGATATTGGGCCATTTGTGGTGTGGTAGTTACTCTTGGCCTATACTATCAATGTTTCAGGATTTTGAGAACTTTTTACCATTGCATACAAAATCGGAAATGCAATACCACCAAGATCCACATGGGCCTTTGCTAAAGACCAAGCAATGAGTGGGGGCTTGGTCAGCCCACAATTGCCTGAAATGTTGTGTATGCGTCTCGCCAAGCTTGCGCGTGTGTCAAGGGAAAGGCTGAGTGTGTGAGAATGTGGAGCGCGCGCGCTGAGGGTCAGGGGAGACATTTAGTTGGAAATTTCCTTAATAATTAGCCAAGCATGCATTTTTCAAATATTCACCAAAAATCAGCTTTTCATCTTAGAGTCAACTTTTTCTGAGATTTGTGTACTAAACATTCGCAAGAGTCTTCATGAACTTGTGATTGAATTAGAGTTTTTTGACTGGCGGAAGTGTAAAGCATTATTTTAGCGTTAGATAGAAATAAATTAGATTTCCTTTATTTCAATCATTTTTTAAGATATTAATTTGCCTTCTCACATGGGAACATGATGTAGTGTCTTTCACGTGACACACCAAGTTTGGTGGTGATATTTCAAAGATTTGCTGAGATTTGATCCAACTGCCTGTTTGGTTGCTTTGTTGACGATTTTGATTGGCTGTACCGGACAAACGGTTATGAAATTCAAAAATCTGTTGAAGATTTCAGTGAGGGTTGCTCTGACGATGATACCTGCCAATTCTGGGGAAGATTGGACAAAAATTGTAGGAGAAGTAGCAAAAAAACGTGTTTCCTAAATCTTTATTGTACAAAAAAATCCAATATGGCGGCCGTTATAGGTTATTGAGGCTTTTTTGTTCCTCATGAGAAATAAGGTATATATAATGAATTTCAGAATTTTGGGACAAATGGGATGCGAATGGCATCACTTTGTAAATGGAAAATTGGGGCTTGGCCGTAGCGCCACCTATGGATAATGGTGCGTCATTTGTGGTGTGGTAGTTACTCCTGGCCTATACTATCGGAAACACACTAGATCTAGTGATAACAACTGGACTAAATATCAATAATATTTCAATAACTGATCTACCCCTCTCAGACCATCATTATATACTTTTTAATGTGGAAATTATCCTAACAAAAACCAAAAAAGAATTCTTAGTCCATAGAAGATATTTAGACGATACAGCTATGATGACATTTTCTGAACAATTGGCTCTACATGAGCCGACTTACCATGATTGCTCTCTGAATGAAATGGTAGAGAACCTCAATTATGCACTATTATCTGTGTTAGACTCTGTTGCACCACTGAAAACCAAAAAGAAGTGCACAAGCAGAACCTCCCCATGGCTGAGAAATAAAAATGTTAGTGAAACGAAAAGAAAATGCCGTGCAGCAGAGAAAAAATGGAGGAAAACAAAGATCACTATCCACTACAATATCTACAAAGATACACTAACCACCTTTAACAAAACCATCCGTCTAGCAAGGAGAGAATATTTCTCCAACATTATTACAGAAAATGCCAGAAATTCCAGAGTTCTTTTCTCCACCATTGACCAGCTGCTAAACACTGTCCCTGCCCCACCTCCATCCTCAGCAGTTAAATGTGAAGAGCTTGCTTTGTTCTTCAAGAACAAAATAACTTTGATTAGAGCGAGTATTATTAATAGTGGGGTCGAAACTGACATCAGTAGATTCTGCAACATAACCATGAGCACATTTACCTGTATCACACTTAGTGAACTTTCCAAAATTGTCAGCGAATCTAACTCCACAACCTCAGATATTGATCCTATACCCACAACATTCTTTAAGCGAGTGTTTGATAGTGTCTCAGGTCCGGTGCTAGAGATTATAAACACATCCCTTAGAACTGGCGTCTTCCCAGATGCCTTCAAAACAGCTGTTGTAAAGCCCCTATTAAAGAAACCCAAATTGGATAACAGTCTACTTGCAAATTACAGACCAATATCAAACCTCCCATTTATTAGTAAAGTACTGGAAAAGATAGTTTTAGTCCAATTAAATTATTTTCTTGAAGAAAATAACATCCTGGAAGTCTCGCAGTCAGGTTTCAGGAAATATCACAGTACTGAAACTGCTCTCACCAAAATAATTAGCGACCTCAGACTAAACTCTGATGCAAATAAAGTCTCTATCCTTATCCTGTTAGATCTCAGTGCAGCATTTGATACAATTGATCACGACATCCTAATCAATAGACTGGAAAAGCTTATTGGGTTCACGGATAGTGTATTGAACTGGCTGAAATCATATATCACAGGAAGGAAGTTTTATGTTAGTTTAGGTGACCATAGGTCCAAGAAACATCAGAACTGCTACGGGGTTGCTCAAGGAAGCTGCTTAGGTCCATTACTTTTTTCTCTTTATATGTTACCACTCGGCGACATAATCAGAGAACATAACATAGATTTCCATAGCTATGCGGATGACACACAACTATATATATCCACTGAACCCAACGATGCAACGGCCATCAATTCCATTACAAACTGCCTGTTGGCAATAAACAAATGGATGAATGATAACTTTCTTAAATTAAATGAAGACAAAACCGAAGTCCTACTATGTGGCCCCAAATCCAAAAGAGAGATGCTTATTAAGAATCTTGGAGGCTTAACCCCCTGTCTTAAACCAGAGGTGACGAGTCTCTGCGTAATCCTGGACTCAGATTTGAATTTCAACTCTCACATTAATAAAGTGACCAAAACAGCTTTCTTTCACCTGAGGAATATAGCAAAGGTACGACCATTCATAAACCAAAATGATGCAGAGAAGTTAATTCATGCTTTTATATCCAGCCGGCTGGACTACTGTAACGCACTTTTCACTGGTCTTCCCAAGAAAACCACTGAAAGACTACAGCTCATTCAAAATTCTGCAGCTAGATTATTAACCAAAACTAAAAGGAGAAAACACATTAGTCCTGTCCTAGCTACTTTACACTGGCTCCCTGTTACCTTCAGAATTGACTTTAAGGTCCTTTTTCTCACATACAAAGCTCTACACGGACAAGGACCTAGCTACATTGCTAACTCCTTTATAAACTACACACCAGCTAGAACACTGCGATCATCAAATGCAGGCCTATTAGAGGTCACCAGAAGCAGTCATAAGAAGATTGGTGATTCGGCCTTTGTCAATTACGCCCCAAAACTATGGAACAAATTACCCATAAATATTAGGGAAGCTAACACTCTAGACATTTTTAAAAGACAGCTTAAAACCTACCTTTTTACCGAAGCATTTAAGTAATTTTATCTCAAAAGGGTTTTCCTACTTTTTAAAGTTGTTTTCTCTCTTGAACAGAGATCTTATTGGGATTTTTATTATTGTTTGAATTATTTATCACTTGTATTATTGTTTTTATTGATTTTATGTAAAGCACCTTGAGCTACAATTCTTGTATGAAATGTGCTATATAAATAAAGTCTTACTTACTTACTTACTTACTATCAATGTTTCAGGATTTTGAGAACATTTTCTAAAATGCATTACCATCAAGATCCACAAGGGCCTTCACTTCAAGCCAAGGAATGAGTGGGGGCTTGGTCAGCCCACAATTGCCTGAAATGTTGTGTATGCGTCTCGCCAAGCCCGCGCGTGTGTCAAGGGAAAGGCTGAGTGTGTGAGAATGTGGAGCACGCGCGCGCTGAAGAGCAGGGGAGACATTTCATTGAAAATTTCGTTAGCAATTAGCCAAGCATGCATGTTTCAAATATTCACATGAAATCGACTTTTCATGTTACAGTCAACTTTTCCTCAGATTTGTGTACTAAACATTCTCAAGAGTCTTCATATGAACTTGTGATTGAATCAAAGTATCAGTTTTTGACCGGCGGATGTGTAAAGCATTATTTTAGCGTTAGCGATAAATTCGATTTGCTTTATATCAATCATTTTTTGAGATATGAAGTTGCCTTTGCACATGGTAACATGTTGTAGTGTCGTCCACCGATATACCAAGTTTAGTGTTGATATCTCAAAGATTTGCTGAGATTTGACCCAAGTTCCTGTTTGGTTACTTTTTTGCTGATCTTGATTGGCTGTGCCGGTCAAACGGTTTAGAAAATCAAAACGCCATGGGATAACTTTTGTGAGGCTTGGTCTGAAGATCATCTCTGGTCATTTTGAAGAAGATATGACAAAAATTGTAGGAGGAGTAGGCTTTCAAAGGTTTTTGATACAACCGGAAATAGCGGAAAATCTATATAACCGGAAATTTACGTCATAGGGTGCGTTGAACTCGTCTTGATCCAGGGAATCCAATGGTACCTAATTTTTGAAAATAAGGCATACGGTTCAAAAGTTGCGTGTGTAAACACAAGTCCAACTTTGACCCATTGGTGGCGCTAGAGTGGTCTGATGGGATACATGAAACTTGGTGTAGGTATAGAAGGAACTGTCCTTAATGAGTGTGCCAAATTTCACAAAAAGTTATCCAAGGGTTCTAGGGGCTGCCATTGACTCCCATGGAACTAGAATAATAATAATAATAATAATAATAAATATAACTGCAAGCAGCAATGGCGGATTCCTCCAAACATTGCAAACCATTGAAAAATTTATATTCTTTACAAATTGTCACTGTAAAAATCCATGCTGCAGACTTACCGATGGGACACCAAATCTGAAATGCAATACCATCAAGATCCACAAGAGCTTTTATTCCGAGCCAAGGAGTGAAGGGAGGGGGCTTGGTGAGCCTACCCATTCCAGAAAGCCTTGTATCTTTGTGCATCAGGGTGTGGCCAGTAGCGTCACCTATGGGTGATGTTGGGCCATTTGTGGTGTGGTAGTTACTGTTAACCTATACTATCAATGTCTCAGGATTTTTAGAACTTTTTACCATTGCATACAAAATCGGAAATGCAATACCATCAAGATCCACATGGGCCTTTGCTAAAGACCAAGCAATGAGTGGGGGCTTGGTCAGCCCACAATTGTCTGAAATGTTGTGTATGCGTCTCGCCAAGCTTGCGCGTGTCAAGGGAAAGGCTGAGTGTGTGAGAATGTGGAGCGCGCGCGCTGAGGGTCAGGGGAGACATTTCATTGGAAATTTCCTTAACAATTAGCAGAGCATGCATTTTTCAAATATTCACCAAAAATCAACTTTTCATCTTAGAGTCAACTTTTTCTGAGATTTGTGTACTAAACATTCTCAAGAGTCTTTATGAACATGTGATTGAATCAGAGGTTTTTGACTGGCGGGTGTGTAAAGCATTATTTTAGCGTTAGATAGAAATAAATTAGATTTCCTTTATTTCAATCATTTTTTAAGATATTAATTTGCCTTCTCACATGGGAACATGATGTAATGTCTTTGAAATTCAAAAATCTGTTGAAGAATTCAGTGAGGGTTGCTCTGACGATGATACCTGCCAATTCTGGGGACGATTGGACAAAAATTGTAGGAGAAGTAAAGAAAAAACGTGTTTCCTAAATCTTTATTGTACAAAAAAATCCAATATGGCGGCCGTTATAGGTTATTGAGGCTTTTTTGTTCCTCATGAGAAATAAGGCATATCTAATGAATTTCAGAATTTTGGGACAAATGGGATGCGAATGGCATCACTTTGTAAATGGACAATTGGGGCTTGGCCGTAGCGCCACCTATGGATAATGGTGCGTCATTTGTGGTGTGGTAGTTACTCCTGGCCTATACTATCAATGTTTCAGGATTTTGAGAACTTTTTCTAAAATGCATTACCATCAAGATCCACAAGGGCCTTCACTTCAAGCCAAGGAATGAGTGGGGGCTTGGTCAGCCCACAATTGCCTGAAATGTTGTGTATGCGTCTCGCCAAGCCCGTGTGTGTGTCAAGGGAAAGGCTGAGTGTGTGAGAATGTGGAGCGCGCGCTGAGGAGCAGGGGAGACATTACATTCACATTTATTCATTTAGCAGACGCTTTTATCCAAAGCGACTTCCAAGAGAGAGCTTTACAAAGTGCATAGGTCACTGATCATAACAACAAGATAGCCAAAAAACATCGTGAGTAGCCAAAACATGAAGCACACATTGTGAACAACCAAAGTAAGTGCCAAAGGGAAGAACCATAAGAGCATGTAGTTAAACAAGTTACAATTAAACAACATGAACCGCTATAAGTGCAAGTGTACCTGTGGAAAAGAGCATGCAACAGTAATAAAACAATATATCACAGCGAGAACAAAAATTTAAAACAGTTACCACTATCCACAAGAGCAACAAGTCTCTAAGCAAGAGTCATTGTGATCCTTGAGGAACCTAACATCGGGTCAAGCGAACAATTCCTAAGTACCGTTGTACTCCCGAACAAGTGCGTCTTGAGCCTTTTCTTGAAGGTGGAGAGACAGTCAGTATCTCTGACGGAGGTGGGGAGTTGATTCCACCACTGGGGGGCTAGACAGGAGAAGAGGATATCTAATGAATTTCAGAATTTTGGGACAAATTGGATGCGAATGGCATCACTTTGTAAATGGACAATTGGGGCTTGGCCGTAGCGCCACCTATGGATAATGGTGCGTCATTTGTGGTGTGGTAGTTACTCCTGGCCTATACTATCAATGTTTCAGGATTTTGAGAACTTTTTCTAAAATGCATTACCATCAAGATCCACAAGGGCCTTCACTTCAAGCCAAGGAATGAGTGGGGGCTTGGTCAGCCCACAATTGCCTGAAATGTTGTGTATGCGTCTCGCCAAGCACGCGCGTGTGTCAAGGGAAAGGCTGAGTGTGTGAGAATGTGGCGCGCGCGCGCTGAGGAGCAGAGGGAGACATTACATTGGAAATGTCATTAGCAATTAGCCAAGCATGCATTTTTCAAATATTCACATAAAATCGACTTTTCATGTTACAGTCAACTTTTCCTCAGATTTGTGTACTAAACATTCTCAAGAGTCTTCATATGAACTTGTGATTGAATCAAAGTATCAGTTTTTGACCGGCGGATGTGTAAAGCATTATTTTAGCGTGAGCGATAAATTCGATTTGCTTTATATCAATCATTTTTTGAGATATGAAGTTGCCTTTGCACATGGTAACATGTTGTAGTGTCGTCCACCGATATACCAAGTTTAGTGTTGATATCTCAAAGATTTGCAGAGTTTTGACCCAAGTTCCTGTTTGGTTACTTTTTTGCTGATTTTGATTGGCTGTGCCGGACAAACGGTTTATAAAATCAAAACGCCATGGGATAACTTTTGTGAGGCTTGGTCTGAAGATCATCTCTGGTCATCTTGAAGAAGATATGACAAAAATTGTAGGAGGAGTAGGCTTTCAAAGGTTTTTGATACAACCGGAAATAGCGGAAAATCTATATAACCGGAAATTGACGTCATAGGGTGCGTTGAACTCGTCTTGATCCAGGGAATCCAATGGTACCTCATTTTTGAAAATCGGTAATACGGTTCAAAAGTTGCGTGTGTAAACACAAGTCCAACTTTGACCCATTGGTGGCGCTAGAGTGGTCTGATGGGATACATGAAACTTGGTGTAGGTATAGAAAGAACTGTCCTTAATGAGTGTGCCAAATTTAACAAAAAGTTATCCAAGGGTTCTAGGGGCTGCCATTGACTCCCATGGAACTAGAATAATAATAATAATAATAAAACTAACAATAACAATAGGTTTCCTCCTTACGGAGGAATCCTAAATATAACTGCAAGCAGCAATGGCGGATTCCTCCAAACATTGCAAACCATTGAAAAATTTATATTCTTTACAAATTGTCACTGTAAAAATCCATGCTGCAGACTTACCGATGGGACACCAAATCTGAAATGCAATACCATCAAGATCCACAAGAGCTTTTATTCCGAGCCAAGGAGTGAAGGGAGGGGGCTTGGTGAGCCTACCCATTCCAGAAAGCCTTGTATCTTTGTGCATCAGGGCGTGGCCAGTAGCGTCACCTATGGGTGATGTTGGGCCATTTGTGGTGTGGTAGTTACTGTTAACCTATACTATCAATGTCTCAGGATTTTGAGAACTTTTTACCATTGCATACAAAATCGGAAATGCAATACCATCAAGATCCACATGGGCCTTTGCTAAAGACCAAGCAATGAGTGGGGGCTTGGTCAGCCCACAATTGTCTGAAATGTTGTGTATGCGTCTCGCCAAGCTTGCGCGTGTGTCAAGGGAAAGGCTGAGTGTGTGAGAATGTGGAGCGCGCGCGCTGAGGGTCAGGGGAGACATTTAGTTGGAAATTTCCTTAATAATTAGCCAAGCATGCATTTTTCAAATATTCACCAAAAATCAGCTTTTCATCTTAGAGTCAACTTTTTCTGAGATTTGTGTACTAAACATTCGCAAGAGTCTTCATGAACTTGTGATTGAATTAGAGTTTTTTGACTGGCGGAAGTGTAAAGCATTATTTTAGCGTTAGATAGAAATAAATTAGATTTCCTTTATTTCAATCATTTTTTAAGATATTAATTTGCCTTCTCACATGGGAACATGATGTAGTGTCTTTCACGTGACACACCAAGTTTGGTGGTGATATTTCAAAGATTTGCTGAGATTTGATCCAACTGCCTGTTTGGTTGCTTTGTTGACGATTTTGATTGGCTGTACCGGACAAACGGTTATGAAATTCAAAAATCTGTTGAAGATTTCAGTGAGGGTTGCTCTGACGATGATACCTGCCAATTCTGGGGAAGATTGGACAAAAATTGTAGGAAAAGTAGCAAAAAAACGTGTTTCCTAAATCTTTATTGTACAAAAAAATCCAATATGGCGGCCGTTATAGGTTATTGAGGCTTTTTTGTTCCTCATGAGAAATAAGGTATATATAATGAATTTCAGAATTTTGGGACAAATGGGATGCGAATGGCATCACTTTGTAAATGGAAAATTGGGGCTTGGCCGTAGCGCCACCTATGGATAATGGTGCGTCATTTGTGGTGTGGTAGTTACTCCTGGCCTATACTATCGGAAACACACTAGATCTAGTGATAACAACTGGACTAAATATCAATAATATTTCAATAACTGATCTACCCCTCTCAGACCATCATTATATACTTTTTAATGTGGAAATTATCCTAACAAAAACCAAAAAAGAATTCTTAGTCCATAGAAGATATTTAGACGATACAGCTATGATGACATTTTCTGAACAATTGGCTCTACATGAGCCGACTTACCATGATTGCTCTCTGAATGAAATGGTAGAGAACCTCAATTATGCACTATTATCTGTGTTAGACTCTGTTGCACCACTGAAAACCAAAAAGAAGTGCACAAGCAGAACCTCCCCATGGCTGAGAAATAAAAATGTTAGTGAAACGAAAAGAAAATGCCGTGCAGCAGAGAAAAAATGGAGGAAAACAAAGATCACTATCCACTACAATATCTACAAAGATACACTAACCACCTTTAACAAAACCATCCGTCTAGCAAGGAGAGAATATTTCTCCAACATTATTACAGAAAATGCCAGAAATTCCAGAGTTCTTTTCTCCACCATTGACCAGCTGCTAAACACTGTCCCTGCCCCACCTCCATCCTCAGCAGTTAAATGTGAAGAGCTTGCTTTGTTCTTCAAGAACAAAATAACTTTGATTAGAGCGAGTATTATTAATAGTGGGGTCGAAACTGACATCAGTAGATTCTGCAACATAACCATGAGCACATTTACCTGTATCACACTTAGTGAACTTTCCAAAATTGTCAGCGAATCTAACTCCACAACCTCAGATATTGATCCTATACCCACAACATTCTTTAAGCGAGTGTTTGATAGTGTCTCAGGTCCGGTGCTAGAGATTATAAACACATCCCTTAGAACTGGCGTCTTCCCAGATGCCTTCAAAACAGCTGTTGTAAAGCCCCTATTAAAGAAACCCAAATTGGATAACAGTCTACTTGCAAATTACAGACCAATATCAAACCTCCCATTTATTAGTAAAGTACTGGAAAAGATAGTTTTAGTCCAATTAAATTATTTTCTTGAAGAAAATAACATCCTGGAAGTCTCGCAGTCAGGTTTCAGGAAATATCACAGTACTGAAACTGCTCTCACCAAAATAATTAGCGACCTCAGACTAAACTCTGATGCAAATAAAGTCTCTATCCTTATCCTGTTAGATCTCAGTGCAGCATTTGATACAATTGATCACGACATCCTAATCAATAGACTGGAAAAGCTTATTGGGTTCACGGATAGTGTATTGAACTGGCTGAAATCATATATCACAGGAAGGAAGTTTTATGTTAGTTTAGGTGACCATAGGTCCAAGAAACATCAGAACTGCTACGGGGTTGCTCAAGGAAGCTGCTTAGGTCCATTACTTTTTTCTCTTTATATGTTACCACTCGGCGACATAATCAGAGAACATAACATAGATTTCCATAGCTATGCGGATGACACACAACTATATATATCCACTGAACCCAACGATGCAACGGCCATCAATTCCATTACAAACTGCCTGTTGGCAATAAACAAATGGATGAATGATAACTTTCTTAAATTAAATGAAGACAAAACCGAAGTCCTACTATGTGGCCCCAAATCCAAAAGAGAGATGCTTATTAAGAATCTTGGAGGCTTAACCCCCTGTCTTAAACCAGAGGTGACGAGTCTCTGCGTAATCCTGGACTCAGATTTGAATTTCAACTCTCACATTAATAAAGTGACCAAAACAGCTTTCTTTCACCTGAGGAATATAGCAAAGGTACGACCATTCATAAACCAAAATGATGCAGAGAAGTTAATTCATGCTTTTATATCCAGCCGGCTGGACTACTGTAACGCACTTTTCACTGGTCTTCCCAAGAAAACCACTGAAAGACTACAGCTCATTCAAAATTCTGCAGCTAGATTATTAACCAAAACTAAAAGGAGAAAACACATTAGTCCTGTCCTAGCTACTTTACACTGGCTCCCTGTTACCTTCAGAATTGACTTTAAGGTCCTTTTTCTCACATACAAAGCTCTACACGGACAAGGACCTAGCTACATTGCTAACTCCTTTATAAACTACACACCAGCTAGAACACTGCGATCATCAAATGCAGGCCTATTAGAGGTCACCAGAAGCAGTCATAAGAAGATTGGTGATTCGGCCTTTGTCAATTACGCCCCAAAACTATGGAACAAATTACCCATAAATATTAGGGAAGCTAACACTCTAGACATTTTTAAAAGACAGCTTAAAACCTACCTTTTTACCGAAGCATTTAAGTAATTTTATCTCAAAAGGGTTTTCCTACTTTTTAAAGTTGTTTTCTCTCTTGAACAGAGATCTTATTGGGATTTTTATTATTGTTTGAATTATTTATCACTTGTATTATTGTTTTTATTGATTTTATGTAAAGCACCTTGAGCTACAATTCTTGTATGAAATGTGCTATATAAATAAAGTCTTACCTACTTACTTACTTACTATCAATGTTTCAGGATTTTGAGAACATTTTCTAAAATGCATTACCATCAAGATCCACAAGGGCCTTCACTTCAAGCCAAGGAATGAGTGGGGGCTTGGTCAGCCCACAATTGCCTGAAATGTTGTGTATGCGTCTCGCCAAGCCCGCGCGTGTGTCAAGGGAAAGGCTGAGTGTGTGAGAATGTGGAGCACGCGCGCGCTGAAGAGCAGGGGAGACATTTCATTGAAAATTTCGTTAGCAATTAGCCAAGCATGCATGTTTCAAATATTCACATGAAATCGACTTTTCATGTTACAGTCAACTTTTCCTCAGATTTGTGTACTAAACATTCTCAAGAGTCTTCATATGAACTTGTGATTGAATCAAAGTATCAGTTTTTGACCGGCGGATGTGTAAAGCATTATTTTAGCGTTAGCGATAAATTCGATTTGCTTTATATCAATCATTTTTTGAGATATGAAGTTGCCTTTGCACATGGTAACATGTTGTAGTGTCGTCCACCGATATACCAAGTTTAGTGTTGATATCTCAAAGATTTGCTGAGATTTGACCCAAGTTCCTGTTTGGTTACTTTTTTGCTGATCTTGATTGGCTGTGCCGGTCAAACGGTTTAGAAAATCAAAACGCCATGGGATAACTTTTGTGAGGCTTGGTCTGAAGATCATCTCTGGTCATTTTGAAGAAGATATGACAAAAATTGTAGGAGGAGTAGGCTTTCAAAGGTTTTTGATACAACCGGAAATAGCGGAAAATCTATATAACCGGAAATTTACGTCATAGGGTGCGTTGAACTCGTCTTGATCCAGGGAATCCAATGGTACCTAATTTTTGAAAATAAGGCATACGGTTCAAAAGTTGCGTGTGTAAACACAAGTCCAACTTTGACCCATTGGTGGCGCTAGAGTGGTCTGATGGGATACATGAAACTTGGTGTAGGTATAGAAGGAACTGTCCTTAATGAGTGTGCCAAATTTCACAAAAAGTTATCCAAGGGTTCTAGGGGCTGCCATTGACTCCCATGGAACTAGAATAATAATAATAATAATAATAATAAATATAACTGCAAGCAGCAATGGCGGATTCCTCCAAACATTGCAAACCATTGAAAAATTTATATTCTTTACAAATTGTCACTGTAAAAATCCATGCTGCAGACTTACCGATGGGACACCAAATCTGAAATGCAATACCATCAAGATCCACAAGAGCTTTTATTCCGAGCCAAGGAGTGAAGGGAGGGGGCTTGGTGAGCCTACCCATTCCAGAAAGCCTTGTATCTTTGTGCATCAGGGTGTGGCCAGTAGCGTCACCTATGGGTGATGTTGGGCCATTTGTGGTGTGGTAGTTACTGTTAACCTATACTATCAATGTCTCAGGATTTTTAGAACTTTTTACCATTGCATACAAAATCGGAAATGCAATACCATCAAGATCCACATGGGCCTTTGCTAAAGACCAAGCAATGAGTGGGGGCTTGGTCAGCCCACAATTGTCTGAAATGTTGTGTATGCGTCTCGCCAAGCTTGCGCGTGTCAAGGGAAAGGCTGAGTGTGTGAGAATGTGGAGCGCGCGCGCTGAGGGTCAGGGGAGACATTTCATTGGAAATTTCCTTAACAATTAGCAGAGCATGCATTTTTCAAATATTCACCAAAAATCAACTTTTCATCTTAGAGTCAACTTTTTCTGAGATTTGTGTACTAAACATTCTCAAGAGTCTTTATGAACATGTGATTGAATCAGAGGTTTTTGACTGGCGGGTGTGTAAAGCATTATTTTAGCGTTAGATAGAAATAAATTAGATTTCCTTTATTTCAATCATTTTTTAAGATATTAATTTGCCTTCTCACATGGGAACATGATGTAATGTCTTTGAAATTCAAAAATCTGTTGAAGAATTCAGTGAGGGTTGCTCTGACGATGATACCTGCCAATTCTGGGGACGATTGGACAAAAATTGTAGGAGAAGTAAAGAAAAAACGTGTTTCCTAAATCTTTATTGTACAAAAAAATCCAATATGGCGGCCGTTATAGGTTATTGAGGCTTTTTTGTTCCTCATGAGAAATAAGGCATATCTAATGAATTTCAGAATTTTGGGACAAATGGGATGCGAATGGCATCACTTTGTAAATGGAAAATTGGGGCTTGGCCGTAGCGCCACCTATGGATAATGGTGCGTCATTTGTGGTGTGGTAGTTACTCCTGGCCTATACTATCAATGTTTCAGGATTTTGAGAACTTTTTCTAAAATGCATTACCATCAAGATCCACAAGGGCCTTCACTTCAAGCCAAGGAGTGAAGGGAGGGGGCTTGGTGAGCCTACCCATTCCAGAAAGCCTTGTATCTTTGTGTATCAGGTCGTGGCCTGTAGCGTCACTTATGGGTGATATTGGGCCATTTGTGGTGTGGTAGTTACTCTTGGCCTATACTATCAATGTTTCAGGATTTTGAGAACTTTTTACCATTGCATACAAAATCGGAAATGCAATACCATCAAGATCCACATGGGCCTTTGCTAAAGACCAAGCAATGAGTGGGGCTTGGTCAGCCCACAATTGCCTGAAATGTTGTGTATGCGTCTCGTCAAGCTTGCGCGTGTGTCAGGGAAAGACTGAGTGTGTGAGAATGTGGAGCGCGCGCGCTGAGGAGCAGGGGAGACATTTCATTGGAAATTTCCTTAACAATTAGCCAAGCAAGCATTTTTCAAATATTCACCTAAATTCAACTTTTCATCTTACAGTCAACTTTTTCTGAGATTTGTGTACTAAACATTCTCAAGAGTCTTCATGAACTTGTGATTGAATCAGAGTTTTTTGACTGCCGTATGTGTAAAGCATTATTTTAGCGTTAGAAATAAATTAGATTTCCTTTATTTCAATCATTTTTTAAGATATTAATTTGCCTTCTCACATGGGAACATGACGTAGTGTCTTTCACGTGACACACCAAGTTTGGTGTTGATATTTCAAAGATTTGCTGAGATTTGATCCAACTTCCTGTTTGGTTGCTCTGTTGACGATTTTGATTGGCTGTACCGGACAAACGGTTTTGAAATTCAAAAATCTGTTGAAGATTTCAGTGAGGGTTAATCTGACGATGATACCTGGCAATTCTGGGGAAGATTGGACAAAAATTGTAATAGAAGTAGCGAAAAAACGTGTTTCCTAAATCTTTATTGTACAAAAAAATCCAATATGGCGGCCGTTATAGGTTATTGAGGCTTTTTTGTTCCTCGTGAGAAATAAGGCATATCTAATTGAATTTCAGAATTTTGGGACAAATGGGATGAGAATGGCATCACTTTGTAAATAGACAATTGGGGCTTGGCCGTAGCGCCACCTATGGATAATGGTGCGTCATTTGTGGTGTGGTAGTTACTCCTGGCCAATACTATCAATGTTTCAGGATTTTGAGAACTTTTTCTAAAATGCATTACCATCAAGATCCACAAGGGCCTTCACTTCAAGCCAAGGAATGAGTGGGGGCTTTGTCAGCCCACAATTGCCTGAAATGTTGTGTATGCGTCTCGCCAAGCCCGCGTGTGTGTCAAGGGAAAGGCTGAGTGTGTGAGAATGTGGAGCACGCGCGCGCTGAAGAGCAGGGGAGACATTTCATTGAAAATTTCGTTAGCAATTAGCCAAGCATGCATTTTTCAAATATTCACCACAAATCGACTTTTCATGTTACAGTCAACTTTTCCTCAGATTTGTGTACTAAACATTCTCAAGAGTCTTCATATGAACTTGTGATTGAATCAAAGTATCAGTTTTTGACCGGCGGATGTGTAAAGCATTATTTTTGCGTTAGCGATAAATTCAATTTGCTTTAAATCAACCATTTCTGGAGATATGAAATAGCCTTTGCACATGGTAACATGTTGTAGTGTCTTCCTTGTGACATACCAAGTTACGTGTTGATATCTCAAAGATTTGCTGAGATTTGACCCAAGTTCCTGTTTGGTTACTTTTTTGCTGATTTTGATTGGCTGTGCCGGACAAACGGTTTAGAAAATCAAAACGCCATGGGATAACTTTTGTGAGGCTTGGTCTGAAGATCATCTCTGGTCATTTTGAAGAAGATATGACAAAAATTGTAGGAGGAGTAGGCTTTCAAAGGTTTTTGATACAACCGGAAATAGCGGAAAATCTATATAACCGGAAATTGACGTCATATGGTGCGTTGAACTCGTCTTGATCCAGGGAATCCAATGGTACCTCATTTTTGAAAATCAGTCATACGGTTCAAAAGTTGCGTGTGTAAACACAAGTCCAACTTTGACCCATTGGTGGCGCTAGAGTGGTCTGATGGGATACATGAAACTTGGTGTAGGTATAGAAGGAACTGTCCTTAATGAGTGTGCCAAATTTGTCAAAAAGTTATCCAAGGGGTCTAGGGGCTGCCATTGACTCCCATGGAACTAGAATAATAATAATAATAAATATAACTGCAAGCAGCAATGGCGGATTCCTCCAAACATTGCAAACCACTGAAAAATGTATATTCTTTACAAATTGTCACTGTAAAATTCCATGCTGCAGACTTACCAATGGGATACCAAATCTGAAATGCAATACCATCAAGATCCACAAGGGCTTTTATTTCAAGCCAAGGAGTGAAGGGAGGGGGCTTGGTGAGCCGACCCATTCCAGAAAGCCTTGTATCTTTGTGTATCAGGGCGTGGCCTGTAGCGTCACTTATGGGTGATATTGGGCCATTTGTGGTGTGGTAGTTACTCTTGGCCCATACTATCAATGTTTCAGGATTTTGAGAACTTTTTACCATTGCATACAAAATCGGAAATGCAATACCACCAAGATCCACATGGGCCTTTGCTAAAGACCAAGCAATGAGTGGGGGCTTGGTCAGCCCACAATTGCCTGAAATGTTGTGTATGCGTCTCGCCAAGCTTGCGCGTGTGTCAAGGGAAAGGCTGAGTGTGTGAGAATGTGGAGCGCGCGCGCTGAGGGTCAGGGGAGACATTTAGTTGGAAATTTCCTTAATAATTAGCCAAGCATGCATTTTTCAAATATTCACCAAAAATCAGCTTTTCATCTTAGAGTCAACTTTTTCTGAGATTTGAGTACTAAACATTCGCAAGAGTCTTCATGAACTTGTGATTGAATTAGAGTTTTTTGACTGGCGGAAGTGTAAAGCATTATTTTAGCGTTAGATAGAAATAAATTAGATTTCCTTTATTTCAATCATTTTTTAAGATATTAATTTGCCTTCTCACATGGGAACATGATGTAGTGTCTTTCACGTGACACACCAAGTTTGGTGGTGATATTTCAAAGATTTGCTGAGATTTGATCCAACTGCCTGTTTGGTTGCTTTGTTGACGATTTTGATTGGCTGTACCAGACAAACGGTTATGAAATTCAAAAATCTGTTGAAGATTTCAGTGAGGGTTGCTCTGACGATGATACCTGCCAATTCTGGGGAAGATTGGACAAAAATTGTAGGAGAAGTAGCAAAAAAACGTGTTTCCTAAATCTTTATTGTACAAAAAAATCCAATATGGCGGCCGTTATAGGTTATTGAGGCTTTTTTGTTCCTCATGAGAAATAAGGCATATATAATGAATTTCAGAATTTTGGGACAAATGGGATGTGAATGGCATCACTTTGTAAATGGAAAATTGGGGCTTGGCCGTAGCGCCACCTATGGATAATGGTGCGTCATTTGTGGTGTGGTAGTTACTCCTGGCCTATACTATCAGAAACACACTAGATCTAGTGATAACAACTGGACTAAATATCAATAATATTTCAATAACTGATCTACCCCTCTCAGACCATCATTATATACTTTTTAATGTGGAAATTATCCTAACAAAAACCAAAAAAGAATTCTTAGTCCATAGAAGATATTTAGACGATACAGCTATGATGACATTTTCTGAACAATTTGCTCTACATGAGCCGACTTACCATGATTGCTCTCTGAATGAAATGGTAGAGAACCTCAATTATGCACTATTATCTGTGTTAGACTCTGTTGCACCACTGAAAACCAAAAAGAAGTGCACAAGCAGAACCTCCCCATGGCTGAGAAATAAAAATGTTAGTGAAACGAAAAGAAAATGCCGTGCAGCAGAGAGAAAATGGAGGAAAACAAAGATCACTATCCACTACAATATCTACAAAGATACACTAACCACCTTTAACAAAACCATCCGTCTAGCAAGGAGAGAATATTTCTCCAACATTATTACAGAAAATGCCAGAAATTCCAGAGTTATTTTCTCCACCATTGACCAGCTGCTAAACACTGTCCCTGCCCCACCTCCATCCTCAGCAGTTAAATGTGAAGAGCTTGCTTTGTTCTTCAAGAACAAAATAACTTTGATTAGAGCGAGTATTATTAATAGTGGGGTCGAAACTGACATCAGTAGATTCTGCAACATAACCATGAGCACATTTACCTGTATCACACTTAGTGAACTTTCCAAAATTGTCAGCGAATCTAACTCCACAACCTCAGATATTGATCCTATACCCACAACATTCTTTAAGCGAGTGTTTGATAGTGTCTCAGGTCCGGTGCTAGAGATTATAAACACATCCCTTAGAACTGGCGTCTTCCCAGATGCCTTCAAAACAGCTGTTGTAAAGCCCCTATTAAAGAAACCCAAATTGGATAACAGTCTACTTGCAAATTACAGACCAATATCAAACCTCCCATTTATTAGTAAAGTACTGGAAAAGATAGTTTTAGTCCAATTAAATTATTTTCTTGAAGAAAATAACATCCTGGAAGTCTCGCAGTCAGGTTTCAGGAAATATCACAGTACTGAAACTGCTCTCACCAAAATAATTAGCGACCTCAGACTAAACTCTGATGCAAATAAAGTCTCTATTCTTATCCTGTTAGATCTCAGTGCAGCATTTGATACAATTGATCACGACATCCTAATCAATAGACTGGAAAAGCTTATTGGGTTCACGGATAGTGTATTGAACTGGCTGAAATCATATATCACAGGAAGGAAGTTTTATGTTAGTTTAGGTGACCATAGGTCCAAGAAACATCAGAACTGCTACGGGGTTGCTCAAGGAAGCTGCTTAGGTCCATTACTTTTTTCTCTTTATATGTTACCACTCGGCGACATAATCAGAAAACATAACATAGATTTCCATAGCTATGCGGATGACACACAACTATATATATCCACTGAACCCAACGATGCAACGGCCATCAATTCCATTACAAACTGCCTGTTGGCAATAAACAAATGGATGAATGATAACTTTCTTAAATTAAATTAAGACAAAACCGAAGTCCTACTATGTGGCCCCAAATCCAAAAGAGAGATGCTTATTAAGAATCTTGGAGGCTTAACCCCCTGTCTTAAACCAGAGGTGACGAGTCTCTGCGTAATCCTGGACTCAGATTTGAATTTCAACTCTCACATTAATAAAGTGACCAAAACAGCTTTCTTTCACCTGAGGAATATAGCAAAGGTACGACCATTCATAAACCAAAATGATGCAGAGAAGTTAATTCATGCTTTTATATCCAGCCGGCTGGACTACTGTAACGCACTTTTCACTGGTCTTCCCAAGAAAACCACTGAAAGACTACAGCTCATTCAAAATTCTGCAGCTAGATTATTAACCAAAACTAAAAGGAGAAAACACATTAGTCCTGTCCTAGCTACTTTACACTGGCTCCCTGTTACCTTCAGAATTGACTTTAAGGTCCTTTTTCTCACATACAAAGCTCTACACGGACAAGGACCTAGCTACATTGCTAACTCCTTTATAAACTACACACCAGCTAGAACACTGCGATCATCAAATGCAGGCCTATTAGAGGTCACCAGAAGCAGTCATAAGAAGATTGGTGATTCGGCCTTTGTCAATTACGCCCCAAAACTATGGAACAAATTACCCATAAATATTAGGGAAGCTAACACTCTAGACATTTTTAAAAGACAGCTTAAAACCTACCTTTTTACCGAAGCATTTAAGTAATTTTATCTCAAAAGGGTTTTCCTACTTTTTAAAGTTGTTTTCTCTCTTGAACAGAGATCTTATTGGGATTTTTATTATTGTCTGAATCATTTATCACTTGTATTATTGTTTTTATTGATTTTATGTAAAGCACCTTGAGCTACAATTCTTGTATGAAATGTGCTATATAAATAAAGTCTTACTTACTTACTTACTTACTTACTATCAATGTTTCAGGATTTTGAGAACATTTTCTAAAATGCATTACCATCAAGATCCACAAGGGCCTTCACTTCAAGCCAAGGAATGAGTGGGGGCTTGGTCAGCCCACAATTGCCTGAAATGTTGTGTATGCGTCTCGCCAAGCCCGCGCGTGTGTCAAGGGAAAGGCTGAGTGTGTGAGAATGTGGAGCTCGCGCGCGCTGAAGAGCAGGGGAGACATTTCATTGAAAATTTCGTTAGCAATTAGCCAAGCATGCATGTTTCAAATATTCACATAAAATCGACTTTTCATGTTACAGTCAACTTTTCCTCAGATTTGTGTACTAAACATTCTCAAGAGTCTTCATATGAACTTGTGATTGAATCAAAGTATCAGTTTTTGACCGGCGGATGTGTAAAGCATTATTTTAGCGTTAGCGATAAATTCGATTTGCTTTATATCAATCATTTTTTGAGATATGAAGTTGCCTTTGCACATGGTAACATGATGTAGTGTCTTTCTTGTGACATATCAAGTTACGTGTTGATATCTCAAAGATTTGCTGAGATTTGACCCAAGTTCCTGTTTGGTTGCTTTTTTGCTGAATTTGATTGGCTGTGCCGGACAAACGGTTTAGAAAATCAAAACGCCATGGGATAACTTTTGTGAGGCTTGGTCTGAAGATCATCTATGGTCATTTTGAAGAAGATATGACAAAAATTGTAGGAGGAGTAGGCTTTCAAAGGTTTTTGATAAAACCGGAAATGGTGGAAAATCTATATAACCGGAAATTGACGTCATAGGGTGCGTTGAACTCGTCTTGATCCAGGGAATCCAACGCTACCTCATTTTTGAAAATAAGTCATACGGTTCAAAAGTTGCGTGTGTAAACACAAGTCCAACTTTGACCCATTGGTGGCGCTAGAGTGGTCTGATGGGATACATGAAACTTGGTGTAGGTATAGAAGGAACTGTCCTTAATGAGTGTGCCAAATTTAACAAAAAGTTATCCAAGGGTTCTAGGGGCTGCCATTGACTCCCATGGAACTAGAATAATAATAATAATAATAATAAAACTAACAATAACAATAGGTTTCCTCCTTACGGAGGAATCCTAAATATAACTGCAAGCAGCAATGGCGGATTCCTCCAAACATTGCAAACCACTGAAAAATGTATATTCTTTACAAATTGTCACTGTAAAATTCCATGCTGCAGACTTACCAATGGGATACCAAATCTGAAATGCAATACCATCAAGATCCACAAGGGCTTTTATTTCAAGCCAAGGAGTGAAGGGAGGGGGCTTGGTGAGCCTACCCATTCCAGAAAGCCTTGTATCTTTGTGTATCAGGGCGTGGCCTGTAGCGTCACTTATGGCTGATATTGGGCCATTTGTGGTGTGGTAGTTACTCTTGGCCTATACTATCAATGTTTCAGGATTTTGAGAACTTTTTACCATTGCATACAAAATCGGAAATGCAATACCACCAAGATCCACATGGGCCTTTGCTAAAGACCAAGCAATGAGTGGGGGCTTGGTCAGCCCACAATTGCCTGAAATGTTGTGTATGCGTCTCGCCAAGCTTGCGCGTGTGTCAAGGGAAAGGCTGAGTGTGTGAGAATGTGGAGCGCGCGCGCTGAGGGTCAGGGGAGACATTTAGTTGGAAATTTCCTTAATAATTAGCCAAGCATGCATTTTTCAAATATTCACCAAAAATCAGCTTTTCATCTTAGAGTCAACTTTTTCTGAGATTTGTGTACTAAACATTCGCAAGAGTCTTCATGAACTTGTGATTGAATTAGAGTTTTTTGACTGGCGGAAGTGTAAAGCATTATTTTAGCGTTAGATAGAAATAAATTAGATTTCCTTTATTTCAATCATTTTTTAAGATATTAATTTGCCTTCTCACATGGGAACATGATGTAGTGTCTTTCACGTGACACACCAAGTTTGGTGGTGATATTTCAAAGATTTGCTGAGATTTGATCCAACTGCCTGTTTGGTTGCTTTGTTGACGATTTTGATTGGCTGTACCGGACAAACGGTTATGAAATTCAAAAATCTGTTGAAGATTTCAGTGAAGGTTGCTCTGACGATGATACCTGCCAATTCTGGGGAAGATTGGACAAAAATTGTAGGAGAAGTAGCAAAAAAACGTGTTTCCTAAATCTTTATTGTACAAAAAAATCCAATATGGCGGCCGTTATAGGTTATTGAGGCTTTTTTGTTCCTCATGAGAAATAAGGCATATCTAATGAATTTCAGAATTTTGGGACAAATGGGATGCGAATGGCATCACTTTGTAAATGGAAAATTGGGGCTTGGCCGTAGCGCCACCTATGGATAATGGTGCGTCATTTGTGGTGTGGTAGTTACTCCTGGCCTATACTATCGGAAACACACTAGATCTAGTGATAACAACTGGACTAAATATCAATAATATTTCAATAACTGATCTACCCCTCTCAGACCATCATTATATACTTTTTAATGTGGAAATTATCCTAACAAAAACCAAAAAAGAATTCTTAGTCCATAGAAGATATTTAGACGATACAGCTATGATGACATTTTCTGAACAATTTGCTCTACATGAGCCGACTTACCATGATTGCTCTCTGAATGAAATGGTAGAGAACCTCAATTATGCACTATTATCTGTGTTAGACTCTGTTGCACCACTGAAAACCAAAAAGAAGTGCACAAGCAGAACCTCCCCATGGCTGAGAAATAAAAATGTTAGTGAAACGAAAAGAAAATGCCGTGCAGCAGAGAGAAAATGGAGGAAAACAAAGATCACTATCCACTACAATATCTACAAAGATACACTAACCACCTTTAACAAAACCATCCGTCTAGCAAGGAGAGAATATTTCTCCAACATTATTACAGAAAATGCCAGAAATTCCAGAGTTCTTTTCTCCACCATTGACCAGCTGCTAAACACTGTCCCTGCCCCACCTCCATCCTCAGCAGTTAAATGTGAAGAGCTTGCTTTGTTCTTCAAGAACAAAATAACTTTGATTAGAGCGAGTATTATTAATAGTGGGGTCGAAACTGACATCAGTAGATTCTGCAACATAACCATGAGCACATTTACCTGTATCACACTTAGTGAACTTTCCAAAATTGTCAGCGAATCTAACTCCACAACCTCAGATATTGATCCTATACCCACAACATTCTTTAAGCGAGTGTTTGATAGTGTCTCAGGTCCGGTGCTAGAGATTATAAACACATCCCTTAGAACTGGCGTCTTCCCAGATGCCTTCAAAACAGCTGTTGTAAAGCCCCTATTAAAGAAACCCAAATTGGATAACAGTCTACTTGCAAATTACAGACCAATATCAAACCTCCCATTTATTAGTAAAGTACTGGAAAAGATAGTTTTAGTCCAATTAAATTATTTTCTTGAAGAAAATAACATCCTGGAAGTCTCGCAGTCAGGTTTCAGGAAATATCACAGTACTGAAACTGCTCTCACCAAAATAATTAGCGACCTCAGACTAAACTCTGATGCAAATAAAGTCTCTATCCTTATCCTGTTAGATCTCAGTGCAGCATTTGATACAATTGATCACGACATCCTAATCAATAGACTGGAAAAGCTTATTGGGTTCACGGATAGTGTATTGAACTGGCTGAAATCATATATCACAGGAAGGAAGTTTTATGTTAGTTTAGGTGACCATAGGTCCAAGAAACATCAGAACTGCTACGGGGTTGCTCAAGGAAGCTGCTTAGGTCCATTACTTTTTTCTCTTTATATGTTACCACTCGGCGACATAATCAGAGAACATAACATAGATTTCCATAGCTATGCGGATGACACACAACTATATATATCCACTGAACCCAACGATGCAACGGCCATCAATTCCATTACAAACTGCCTGTTGGCAATAAACAAATGGATGAATGATAACTTTCTTAAATTAAATGAAGACAAAACCGAAGTCCTACTATGTGGCCCCAAATCCAAAAGAGAGATGCTTATTAAGAATCTTGGAGGCTTAACCCCCTGTCTTAAACCAGAGGTGACGAGTCTCTGCGTAATCCTGGACTCAGATTTGAATTTCAACTCTCACATTAATAAAGTGACCAAAACAGCTTTCTTTCACCTGAGGAATATAGCAAAGGTACGACCATTCATAAACCAAAATGATGCAGAGAAGTTAATTCATGCTTTTATATCCAGCCGGCTGGACTACTGTAACGCACTTTTCACTGGTCTTCCCAAGAAAACCACTGAAAGACTACAGCTCATTCAAAATTCTGCAGCTAGATTATTAACCAAAACTAAAAGGAGAAAACACATTAGTCCTGTCCTAGCTACTTTACACTGGCTCCCTGTTACCTTCAGAATTGACTTTAAGGTCCTTTTTCTCACATACAAAGCTCTACACGGACAAGGACCTAGCTACATTGCTAACTCCTTTATAAACTACACACCAGCTAGAACACTGCGATCATCAAATGCAGGCCTATTAGAGGTCACCAGAAGCAGTCATAAGAAGATTGGTGATTCGGCCTTTGTCAATTACGCCCCAAAACTATGGAACAAATTACCCATAAATATTAGGGAAGCTAACACTCTAGACATTTTTAAAAGACAGCTTAAAACCTACCTTTTTACCGAAGCATTTAAGTAATTTTATCTCAAAAGGGTTTTCCTACTTTTTAAAGTTGTTTTCTCTCTTGAACAGAGATCTTATTGGGATTTTTATTATTGTCTGAATCATTTATCACTTGTATTATTGTTTTTATTGATTTTATGTAAAGCACCTTGAGCTACAATTCTTGTATGAAATGTGCTATATAAATAAAGTCTTACTTACTTACTTACTTACTATCAATGTTTCAGGATTTTGAGAACATTTTCTAAAATGCATTACCATCAAGATCCACAAGGGCCTTCACTTCAAGCCAAGGAATGAGTGGGGGCTTGGTCAGCCCACAATTGCCTGAAATGTTGTGTTTGCGTCTCGCTAAGCTTGCGCGTGTGTCAAGGGAAAGGCTGAGTGTGTGAGAATGTGGAGCGCGCGCGCTGAGGAGCAGGGGAGACATTACATTAACATTTATTCATTTAGCAGACGCTTTTATCCAAAGCGACTTCCAAGAGAGAGCTTTACAAAGTGCATAGGTCACTGATCATAACAACAAGATAGCCAAAAAACATCGCGAGTAGCCAAACCATGAAGCACACATTGTGAACAACCAAAGTAAGTGCCAAAGGGAAGAACCATAAGAGCATGTAGTTAAACAAGTTACAATTAAACAACATGAACCGCTATAAGTGCAAGTGTACCTGTGGAAAAAAGCAAGCAACAGTAATAAAAACAATATATCACAGCGAGAACAAAAATTTAAAACAGTTACCACTAACCACAAGAGCAACAAGTCTCTAAGCAAGAGTCATTGTGATCCTTGAGGAACCTAACATCGGGTCAAGCGAACAATTCCTAAGTACCGTTGTACTCCCGGAACAAGTGCGTCTTGAGCCTTTTCTTGAAGGTGGATAGACAGTCAGTATCTCTGATGGAGGTGGGGAGTTGATTCCACCACTGGGGGGCCAGACAGGAGAAGAGAATATCTAATGAATTTCAGAATTTTGGGACAAATGGGATGCGAATGGCATCACTTTGTAAATGGACAATTGGGGCTTGGCCGTAGCGCCAACTATGGATAATGGTGCGTCATTTGTGGTGTGGTAGTTACTCCTGGCCTATACTATCAATGTTTCAGGATTTTGAGAACCTTTTCTAAAATGCATTACCATCAAGATCCACAAGGGCCTTCACTTCAAGCCAAGGAATGAGTGGGGGCTTGGTCAGCCAACAATTGCCTGAAATGTTGTGTATGCGTCTCGCCAAGCCCACGCGTGTGTCAAGGGAAAGGCTGAGTGTGTGAGAATGTGTAGCGCGCGCGCTGAGGAGCATGGGAGACGTTTCATTGGAAATTTCCTTAACAATTAGCCAAGCATGCATTTTTCAAATATTCAACAAAATTCAACTTTTCATCTTACAGTCAACTTTGTGTAAAGCATTATTTTAGCGTTAGAAATAAATTAGATTTACTTTATTTCAATCATTTTTTAAGATATTAATTTGCCTTCTCACATGGGAACATGATGTAGTGTCTTTCACGTGACACACCAAGTTTGGTGGTGATATTTCAAAGATTTGCTGAGATTTGATCCAACTTCCTGTTTGGTTGCTTTGTTGACGATTTTGATTGGCTGTACCGGACAAACGGTTTTGAAATTCAAAAATCTGTTGAAGAATTCAGTGTTTTTGCTCTGACGATGATACCTGCCAATTCTGGGGAAGATTGGACAAAAATTGTAGGAGAAGTAGCAAAAAAACTTGTTTCCTAAATCTTTATTGTACAAAAAAATCCAATATGGCGGCCGTTATAGGTTATTGAGGCTTTTTTGTTCCTCATGAGAAATAAGGCATATCTAATGAATTTCAGAATTTTGGGACAAATGGGATGCGAATGGCATCACTTTGTAAATGGAAAATTGGGGCTTGGCCGTAGCGCCACCTATGGATAATGGTGCGTCATTTGTGGTGTGGTAGTTACTCCTGGCCTATACTATCAATGTTTCAGGATTTTGAGAACTTTTTCTAAAATGCATTACCATCAAGATCCACAAGGGCCTTCACTTCAAGCCAAGGAATGAGTGGGGGCTTGGTCAGCCCACAATTGCCTGAAATGTTGTGTATGCGTCTCGCCAAGCCCGCGCGTGTGTCAAGGGAAAGGCTGAGTGTGTGAGAATGTGGAGCACGCGCGCGCTGAAGAGCAGGGGAGACATTTCATTGAAAATTTCGTTAGCAATTAGCCAAGCATGCATGTTTCAAATATTCACATAAAATCGACTTTTCATGTTACAGTCAACTTTTCCTCAGATTTGTGTACTAAACATTCTCAAGAGTCTTCATATGAACTTGTGATTGAATCAAAGTATCAGTTTTTGACCGGCGGATGTGTAAAGCATTATTTTAGCGTTAGCGATAAATTCGATTTGCTTTATATCAATCATTTTTTGAGATATGAAGTTGCCTTTGCACATGGTAACATGTTGTAGTGTCGTCCACCGATATACCAAGTTTAGTGTTGATATCTCAAAGATTTGCAGAGATTTGACCCAAGTTCCTGTTTGGTTACTTTTTTGCTGATTTTGATTGGCTGTGCCGGACAAACGGTTTAGAAAATCAAAACGCCATGGGATAACTTTTGTGAGGCTTGGTCTGAAGATCATCTCTGGTCATTTTGAAGAAGATATGACAAAAATTGTAGGAGGAGTAGGCTTTCAAAGGTTTTTGATACAACCGGAAATAGCGGAAAATCTATATAACCGGAAATTGACGTCATAGGGTGCGTTGAACTCGTCTTGATCCAGGGAATCCAATGGTACCTCATCTTTGAAAATCAGTCATACGGTTCAAAAGTTGCGTGTGTAAACACAAGTCCAACTTTGACCCATTGGTGGCGCTAGAGTGGTCTGATGGGATACATGAAACTTGGTGTAGGTATAGAAGGAACTGTCCTTAATGAGTGTGCCAAATTTAACAAAAAGTTATCCAAGGGTTCTAGGGGCTGCCATTGACTCCAATGGAACTAGAATAATAATAATAATAAAACTAACAATAACAATAGGTTTCCTCCTTACGGAGGAATCCTAAATATAACTGCAAGCAGCAATGGCGGATTCCTCCAAACATTGCAAACCACTGAAAAATGTATATTCTTTACAAATAGTCACTGTAAAATTCCATGCTGCAGACTTACCAATGGGATACCAAATATGAAATGCAATACCATCAAGATCCACAAGGGCTTTTATTTCAAGCCAAGGAGTGAAGGGAGGGGGCTTGGTTGAGCCTACCCATTCCAGAAAGCCTTGTATCTTTGTGTATCAGGGCGTGGCCTGTAGCGTCACTTATGGGTGATATTGGGCCATTTGTGGTGTGGTAGTTACTCTTGGCCTATACTATAAATGTTTCAGGATTTTGAGAACTTTTACCATTGCATACAAAATCGGAAATGCAATACCATCAAGATCCACATGGGCCTTTGCTAAAGACCAAGCAATGAGTGGGGGCTTGGTCAGCCCACAATTGCCTGAAATGTTGTGTATGCGTCTCGTCAAGCTTGCGCGTGTGTCAAGGGAAAGGCTGAGTGTGTGAGAATGTGTAGCGCGCGCGCTGAGGAGCAGAGGGAGACGTTTCATTGGAAATTTCCTTAACAATTAGCCAAGCATGCATTTTTCAAATATTCACCAAAATTCAACTTTTCATCTTACAGTCAACTTTTTCTGAGATTTGTGTACTAAACATTCTCAAGAGTTTTCATGAACTAAAGGCAAACAAATCAACAGTTATTGGCCAAAACACATTTTTGGTTCCTGCGGCCGCGCCGATCACATGACACGATCACATGACACCAAATTGATTGGACATCCTCAGAAGAGGGTTCCGAGTCATCTTACCAAGTTTGGTGGTAATATTTCAAAGATTTGCTGAGATTTGATCCAACTTCCTGTTTGGTTGCTTTGTTGACGATTTTGATTGGCTGTACCGGACAAACGGTTTTGAAATTCAAAAATCTGTTGAAGAATTCAGTGAGGGTTGCTCTGACGATGATACCTGCCAATTCTGGGGAAGATTGGACAAAAATTGTAGGAGAAGTAGCAAAAAAACGTGTTTCCTAAATCTTTATTGTACAAAAAAATCCAATACGGCGGCCGTTATAGGTTATTGAGGCTTTTTTGTTCCTCATGAGAAATAAGGCATATCTAATGAATTTCAGAATTTTGGGACAAATGGGATGCGAATGGCATCACTTTGTAAATGGACAATTGGGGCTTGGCCGTAGCGCCACCTATGGATAATGGTGCGTCATTTGTGGTGTGGTAGTTACTCCTGGCCTATACTATCAATGTTTCAGGATTTTGAGAACTTTTTCTAAAATGCATTACCATCAAGATCCACAAGGGCCTTCACTTCAAGCCAAGGAATGAGTGGGGGCTTGGTCAGCCCACAATTGCCTGAAATGTTGTGTATGCGTTTCGCCAAGCCCGCGCGTGTGTCAAGGGAAAGGCTGAGTGTGTGAGAATGTGGAGCACGCGCGCGCTGAAGAGCAGGGGAGACATTTCATTGGAAATTTCGTCATCAATTAGCCAAGCATGCATGTTTCAAATATTCACCACAAATCGACTTTTCATGTTACAGTCAACTTTTCCTCAGATTTGTGTACTACACATTCTCAAGAATCTTCATATGAACTTGTGATTGAATCAAAGTATCAGTTTTTGACTGGCGGATGTGTAAAGCATTATTTTAGCGTTAGCGATAAATTCGATTTGCTTTATATCAATCATTTTTTGAGATATGAAGTTGCCTTTGCACTTGGTAACATGTTGTAGTGTCGTCTATTGATATACCAAGTTTAGTGTTGATATCTCAAAGATTTGCTGAGATTTGACCCAAGTTCCTGTTTAGTTACTTTTTTGCTGATTTTGATTGGCTGTGCCGGACAAACGGTTTAGAAAATCAAAACGCCATGGGATAACTTTTGTGAGGCTTGGTCTGAAGATCATCTCTGGTCATTTTGAAGAAAATATGACAAAAATTGTAGGAGGAGTAGGCTTTCAAAGGTTTTTGATACAACCGGAAATAGCGGAAAATCTATAGAACCGGAAATTGACGTCATATGGTGCGTTGAACTCGGCTTGATCCAGGGAATCCAATGGTATCTCATCTTTGAAAATCAGTCATACGGTTCAAAAGTTGCGTGTGTAAACACAAGTCCAACTTTGACCCATTGGTGGCGCTAGAGTGGTCTAATGGGATACATGAAACTTGGTGTAAGTATAGAAGGAACTGTCCTTAATGAGTGTGCCAAATTTAACAAAAAGTTATCCAAGGGTTCTAGGGGCTGCCATTGACTCCCATGGAACTAGAATAATAATAATAAAACTAACAATAACAATAGGTTTCCTCCTTACGGAGGAATCCTAATAATAATAAAACTAACAATAACAATAGGTTTCCTCCTTACGGAGGAATCCTATTAATAATAATAATAAAACTAACAATAACAATAGGTTTCCTCCTTACGGAGGAATCCTAATAAAACTAACAATAACAATAGGTTTCCTCCTTACGGAGGAATCCTAAATATAGCTGCAGGCAGCAATGGCGGGTTCCTCCTCAGCATTGCAAACCATTACAAAATTGACATGACACGGACATGTATTTCATACATGTACACAACATTTCAAGACAATTGGATCAATGGCTGATTTGAAGTCATTTTTTGAAATTCTTTAAAAATTGTCACTGTAGAGAAATATCCATGCTGCCGACATTATGGGTTCTTGAGACTTCTTTGTTCCCCATTGGCAATAAGGCATGCGTACCAACTTTTAGACATTTTGGACTGACAGGGTTAAAATGCCACCCTTTTGAAAGTGACAACTTTGAAGTGTGTTCTGTCAGGCCACCTGTGCTCTGGTCAGGCCCATCATGCAGAGATCCATTCTTTAAAAGCTTTGATTACAACAATAACTTTATGAAAGTCAGAATACACTTTAGTAAAGGACGTGTGTAGTTTATGTACTACTACTGCTTGCTCTGCCCACACACTTTCCCCATCCATGCTGTTTCCCTCTTTCCCAGTGCAGGTGGTGCGGTGGCCGCATGAGGTTTAGGTGTAGTCCAAAAGTTGCCTCCCACAATCAAAACATATTAACCGCAACATTGTTTTCAAACTTTCTCAAAGATGGCTTGAAAACCACAGATATTGACTCTCTTCTTGAGTAGATCTCTTTCCAGAATCTCAGTCAATCCAGAATCAAGATTAGCCTCATAGGCAATTGGTCTGGTCTAGGGCACAGCCCACGTTCAGCTCCTTGCAAGTATAGCCTGTGATAGTAAAATGGCTGACTCTCTGTTCCCATTCAACTACACAGCATGCACACTCAAGGTGACCAACAAGATTATATTAACTAACAAACAATAACATTACAAACATCTAACTGAATGAACACAACAACTGAAATCCCTTGCGTAGCTGTTGTTTTTTTACATGCCGCACTGCATGCTGGGTACCCAAGAGCGCTGACACTGATTATCTAGCTGTGCTCCAACTGCGTGATATGACGAGATGCTAGTGGCGCGCTAAGGTCTCAGAGTCTCCTGCCCGAGTTCAAGTTCTGCCCGATTAGCAAGCTATTTTTACTAATGTTTTGTTAGCAAATGAATGGTAATGCAAGCTAGCTAAAAACAATGTTAGTTAGCTTGGCCAAACTGGTTTTCATAGAAACAGAAATCAACAAATCAGATCAGACGAACTTTATTCAGAAATGTGGGGATGGAGGGAACATTAAAGGTGTAGGTACAGTAAAAGTGAAATGGAACGTGTCTTTCTGCCTTGAAGCTGCGTGTGCATCAACAAGACCCCATCTATATGTAAAGATAACATCCAAGCTAACAATTTCGCCAAATCTGACTGCAGCTTTGTATACCATATGTACCGTGTTATGGTTGTTTGAGTTAAACAACTTGCTAAATGAATTAAATGTCTGTTAAATGTCAAATCCAACTATAAATGTATAAAAGAGAGAGTTCCAATCAAATCTGAATTTGTTTTAAACCTAGAGGTTTAAAAGGCTACCTTTTCCTAAACTGACATGCACCAACTCAGAGAACTGAGTTTCAACAGCCATTTACACATTTAATCTCTATTCGTTACTCTACTCTTAAGGCATGTTTAACTTAATGTCTGCACCTCTCTGTCACCAACTGTCTCTGGAGTGGGGGGTGGGGGCTTCACAGGGTGTCTACAGGTATAAACAAGTTAAATGTAAGACCTTTTAATACCACTTCCAAATGAAATTAAAGACCAAACTTACGATGGAAATACAAATCAAAAGTGGAAATATACAGTAATCTTTCCAAGTAAACACTGATGTCTGTTCAATATGAACAGTATGGTAAAATGACAATAATCGGTTGAGTTTAAGAACATTGACTAAATGTGTGTAATGCGAAAGGATAACACAAAAATGTAATTGCTGTCCTAAATTATATTTATTATTACACTAGGGTGGAAATGGTGGAGCAGAAACTAACCATTCCATGAATCCCATAGAAACAAAGGCAAATGTGTGAGATGTACTGATGTGGAGCACAAATCATCCAAGAAGCAGTACTTCTCTTGAGTGGTTTTTATTCAGATGAATAATCATTGGATTCAGGTCAAAAGTCTATCACTTGAACTGGTTTCATCACTTAAGACACTCAAAGTCAGCAACTTGGCATACTGGGACATGGAAAGGATTAAACATTTAGACTTTGATGTCCTCAAAAAAGCAGGCTGCAGAGCTACTGTGTCTGTGGGGTGACTGTCTCTGGAGGGCTGGCAGGCAGGGGCAAGCAGGGCCTGCAGGCAGGCAGGCAGGCAGGCCAGCTGGATGAAGCTGTCCTGGGGTCAGGGCTGAAGAGAAGCTGTCCAGCTAGAGAGGGGTAGTCCAGTAAGGGGTCTGTGTGGATCTCACCATCCTCTGTTGCAGTGGTTCTCAACCCTGGTCCTCAAGTACCCCCTGTCCTGCATGGTTTAGATGTTTCCCTGCTCGAACCCACCTGATTCAAATGAATGGGTTGTTATCTAGTTATGCAGAAGCCTGTTAACGACCATTCATTTGAATAAGGTGTGTTGGAACAGGGAAATATCTATTTCCTCTATATCTATTTCAGAATCAGAATGGGTTTTTATTCGCCATGAAAGTTTGCACAGACAAGGAATTTACTTTGGCAGGAGAGCCTACCTAGGCAGCCATTTTCGGCGCCAACTAGAAAGTTACAGCATAACATGAGGAGAGAGGAGGAGAGAAAAAGGCAACACCCAGACAATGCTCCTAGAGGAGTAAAGTGTGGGAACAGACAAAAACCTCAGCACATAACATTTACATTTAGTCATTTAGCAGACGCTCTTATCCAGAGCGACTTACAGTAAGTACATAAGCACAACAACATTTACAAAAACACGTGACTTGCAACGGGGAGTGGGGGGGGGGGGGGGGGGGGTAGACAAGCAGCATCTGGACCTGCAGCCATGGTAGGCGCTGGACACAGACCCGCCAGCCACCCTGGGGAAACAAGCAGGCGAAGGCGTTGGATGGGGGTGGGGGGGTGGTGATATCTGTTGTAGGTGAAAGTTAATGTGTGAGTAGGTCTGGGTTGGCGCCCTCGACCTAGGCCACAATCAGTCCGATTCACCCTATGCAGATTGTGTTGGCCAGGAGACATCCTTGTTCATGACCCGGGAAGAGACCAAACATCAGATGTCGGTGGGGGGGAAGGGAGGAGCAAGATAGTCTCGCTTCAGCGCTCTCCAGGGGAGTTGTTTTCCAGCGACGACCTTGGCCAGGGCCTGTGCTGGTTACGGGGCCGAAAGTGGATAAGATTGGGGTAGTTGTTTTGACGAGTAGCCGCAACTCAATTTTCACGTCCACCCTTCAGGAAGGTCTCCATGTCCTCCATCTTCCTTTGCAGAGCCGCAAACGTATCTCTGTTGTAATCTATGCTGCGTTGTGAGTTCACAGTCTGAGCTCCAACAACTCTGCCCACCGCATCAATCATATCGGGCAGCCTAATGGGGCTTTTGATGGCTGCAGCCGTTTCCTTAATTTTCCGATATACAAAGCCAGCGCCTATTCCAAACAGCAGAAAGCCTGTAATCATGGTTCCGAATATGAAGATGTCTTCAACGTCCTCCACGGAAAGCGCCGCTAGACACACGACACGCCAATTCTCCCACGCGTCCATCGTGTAGCCAGCTGCGAACGTCCCGTCCGGACAGTTGGGTTCCCCTGAACCCGAGCTTCTCTTCGAGAAGATGGTGTCAATAGCATTGAGAGACCAGCTAATTAATTCCATGCTTCTAGTTTCGGAGAGTGATGATGAGAGAGTATTTTGAGACAAGACAAGACACAAGACACAGCCAAGCAGGGAAGGTCAGGGAGGGGAGGAGAGAAAAATGCGACCGCCTTCGTCGAGAGCCAAAGAAAAATGGAGGGTACAATTTCTGGGGAAATTGTAGGGTGTGCTTGCTTGCGTCGGTTGCACAGGGGTCAGTTTTTTAATTACATTTTTACAACTGATATTTCTGTATATTTTATATAAAAATGCATAGGGCCTACTTATTATTTATAAAGATTACATAGATTTAAAAGCATCTTTTTTTTGCTGCTCATTTACAACTCAAAATACGAGTGTAGAATGAAATATGATGTCTTCTCATTTCCCCTGCAAGAGGCAGCCTCATAGCTGAATCAAAACGAATACATTTGGCAGACCGGTGTAAAAATGGACCTAATCTCTATGACTTAAACGTCCTTTTAAGTTTTCCCTTCTCGTGATATTTTCAGGCATTTAGCCTCCTCATATTGCATTCATTCATTAATAAAGAACCCCCATTGAAAACAGATGCATCATAGACCACTGTAGTATCTGCTAAATGACTAAATGTAAATGTGTTGCCCGGGCAACAGAGGCTAATGTCATGCTAATGCTTCAGTGAAATAGTAGACTATCGTTCCCGAAAGTAGATGTGGGCCTACTTCCTTAATAATATCAGCTAATATTGTACATTACATTTCACAATTGTGTTTCACATCACAAAGTAAAATGAGTAAATAGTTATCACCCTGGCCTCTTTGCTTGTGGCGTTTCTGCAGCTGCCTTGCAGTAAAGCTGTAGTTAGCCTAGCTATCCCCCAAGTTAACAGATGCGAAACGAATGTTCTGCTACAGCGTGTTTTCGTGACGTTAGTGACGTAGTGACGTTAGTAACGTCAGTGACTGTGGCTAGCAAATTAGCCACCATTAGCTTCACTTTTCGCCACAAAAACTTAACTTGAGCCTAAACCATGCAACAGAACGTAAATAAAAATACAAGCAACTCAATCGCTACCAAGACGAAACTTTTGACACCGCCGTTGTGTATGTAGTCCAAATATTGAGGGATCCTTAGGGGTGCAAAAATAAACAATAATAAATAATATATATGTGAGAGCCCTTACAAAAAAGAAGTATATTAAAGTATATTATAAGTATACTAAAATATGGATAGTTCACTTTTGATATACTTTTAAGAAGTATGCGTCAAAAATTGTTCACTTTTGATATACTTATAAGAAGTATACTTAGAAAAGTGTTCACTTTTGATATACTTTTAAGTATGCTTTGAAAATAGTTCACTTTTGTAAGAAGTATACTTAGAAAATAGTTCACTTTTGATATACTTTTAAGTATGCTTTGAAAATAGTTCACTTTTGTAAGAAGTATACTTAGAAAATAGTTCACTTTTGATGTACTTTTAAGTATGCTTTGAAAATAGTTCACTTTTTATATACTTTTAAGAAGTATGCTTAGAAACAGAAAATGGTATACATTTCTTCTGGAGTAGGATGTACGTTTTCTATTATTATACAGCAAAAACAGTCAAAATAATTTTCAAGTACATTACAGGTAACATTTTTTAGATCCATCTCATTCTAATTATTCATGTCTATGAAAATCTATTATGCATTGCACATTGAATCTTTTTTGGTACTGAAGCTGTAACCTTAATTACTGCCAAAACATTCTGAAGACCTATAATCTTATACTAATAATGATCAATTGGAGTATTAATGGAAAAAAAGAAAAAGCTAATTGAGAAAGAAGCAGACAGAAGGGTTGCATTATGCATTTGAAGGTTATACTGTCAAACTGACTGAAGAACAAAATAACGACGTGAAAAAATGAAGCGTGGCTCATTGGCTGGTCAATTCCCATGATGCAAGGCAGTAAATAGTGTTAAAATTTGCTGAAATTTGCAGTTTGTTCGAAATACAAATGTAACTTCATGAATTTCATTTTTTAAATGTGTCTGCTTAGAATGTAGTGTTTTGTTGCGTGGTCATTGTTGTGGTGGTTTACCATTGTAACCATGAGTTAAATTACTGTTACGTTTCATAAGAAGAGCTGGATTCTTAAAACATCAACGCTTGCGCAGTGAATAACTTCCTTCAGCTAAGAAACTGCAGTGTAACTTTGCAAGGGCCCCCGTTCTCGCAAAGTGACTTATAATCTGAGGCGTTTGAGGGGCTTTAACATTATAATATATTAGTAAGTAATAGTAATAGTTAATTTATTAAGTTTACTTCTTGAAGTACTTACATTAATTGAAAGTGCACTTAAAAGTATTGCAAAGTATACTTTGAGGTTCTTTAGGAAGTATACTTCATGAACTGAAAGTGCACTACACAGGTTACTTTACAGTATTCAAAAGTAAACCTTGAAATACACTACAAGTGTACTTTAAAGTGTACTAAGTGACCTAAAAAGTGGGACAATTCAGTTTACTTAGTACAAAAATAGTATATAAATAAGTACAAAAATAGTATACTTTAAGTAACATGATAATAGTATACTTTTTATACTAAGTATACTTACAAAATAAACTTGAAGTATACTTCTTTTTTGTAAGGGAGAACAAAGGTTGTGCCCTTGCCGAAGGCAAAGCACACCCAATAAATATATATGATAGAGAACAAAGGTTGTGCCCTTGCCGAAGGCAAAGCACACCCAATGATGAGTGTTGCTTTACTATTACTAGCTTACAGTTATTGTTAATGCCATCATTGTGCTGTTAACTGACATAACGTTACATAACCATAACAATATTGTGGTTATCAGACATGATTTATTCATCTTCGTCTTTGCTCCAGAAGACGTCAACAATCTATAATGCCACGATTAATATGCCACAATATCACTTTTTATATTAGGCTATAATTACGTTTGTCATGCCATGAACATGATAACGTTCATTACAAAATGGTTAAATCTGCTTTAAAATAACGAAAATAAACTCTCATCTTCATACATGTGTGCAGACATTTGTAAAACTGGTTACAGCTAAGGCAGGCTACTGTAGTGGGAGATAGTTTTGGATATGTTGACTGGAGTTAATAGAATAAAAACGACCGAACGAGCCAGGTATCTAACTGGAAGTGCAATACCACCTACATCCACCGGGGCCGTTGCCTCAAGCCAAGGGGTGAGGGGTGGGGGTCTGGTTGCAAGCTGTACAGGCTGAAGACAAGCACTCAAAATATTACGAGTAGTTATAAATGACTTGGGTTTTAAAATGTCAACTGAACTTCCCCATTTTTTTCTAAGAATGTTCATGTTCTACTGGGGGTGTGAATGAGCAGTTGCCTCGTGAATCAGTTTATTCTTTCTAGAACCATTTCACCAGTTGTAAGCTCATGATAACACTAGTTCTCGTATTGTTTTAATATTACAAAGGGTATTAAAACACAGACCACTGTTAAAAACAGCTCATCTTGTGCATCTTGCCCAAACTTGGTAGTACTTCTACATGCCTCCAGGTGCAGCTACGGTACATTACAAAATCGAATAGGAAGTGAAGAGGCATTGGGCCTCATAAGTCACTATGAATTTTGGTGATACCCTCCTGACTCTCCTGACTCACTGAACATGCATACATCATAGATTCCTCTTTATAGGCTGTTTGTTGCTTCACCCTGCTTCCTCTATGTTAACACGTACTCTTATTGTTGGTTGTTTCGACAGAAGTAGGTTTCATCTGCTCTGAAGGGTGGAGGGTTGCTGACTTAGGTAAGTGGTCTGTTATTATACATGCTGTTTAATTTTTTTTCTTCTGAAACACTCACTAAAGTATATGATTATTTTTCACAACATACAGCACATGAAACACATTTTATAATAGCAATAGAAAATGTATATTTTTCAGTGGATGTTATTGTCTATAGAAAATATAGGAAAGGTAGTGACAAAAGTACTAATGTGTAGAGTTGAGCTGTACTTTGTTGATCCTCACATATCATTAGTTATTTTCCTTTACTGATGATGGGAGTTTCAAAGCATAAGTTTCTAAGTTTTGTGAAAATATTTAGTTCCATAAGAAGGTTACAGTGATACTTGACTTTTACTCTGGATTAGGTAGATAACAAGCAAAAGTTGAATTAATGTGATGATTTATAAAATGGTTTGTCATTTATCAAGCTCATTCAGTTCCACCACTGAATCAACGTAGAAATGTTCAACTTTGTTGCACATCTTTGTGAGAGCGGAAAGGGTGTAAACATATAGTGAACCGGAGGCCAAGCATTCATTTCCTTTTTCCTTTTCAAGGCTTTGTTTTCATAACTCACTGTTTGGTTTAATTACTAAACTGTGAAAAGAGTGCAAGGGTGTAAGTATACAATTACTTCTTGCTGTGAACCATTCAAGACTTCCTTTAGATAGCCAGGTTACATTTTTTTATGTATTTTACAGGTAAATCATTTGAGTTATTTCAGTATATTTCTTTTACAAAGTTTCGTGTCCAGCTAGTTGCCTCTCTGACTGGTGCTCTGAAAATACCGTTGGGTTGTAACTTCTGTGTCTATTGTGTCTGTGTCTTCTGTGTCCAAATATGTACCATTTTGCATCATCAGTGGTTTTGCAACACATTTCATAACCCTTCAAATGAATGTTGACACTTAGTTTAAGGCACCACCCTTCCCCACACAAACATGTTAATGGTTCACTTGTCAAAGTTTCCCTGTTGTACTCAGTTATTTTTATGTATAATCACACATATTCAATAAATCCTTATTTTCCTTGTATGTGAGCAAGAAATGTGTAGTAATACGCTTTTATTTAATGTACATCACCAAGCTTGGATGGAGTATATACATTTATGTTATCGAGATTGCTAAGGTTGTAAGCAAATTCTCCTGTATACTTTCTTCAGGAAATGGACAAGTGGCTGTTCCTTCAAGTTTTTCTTCTGTTAAAAGGACATGATGGTAAATTTTAAACTTTGCTTGCCATTTCAACGGTGCATGCTTCATGCAGTATATCAATAAAGTAGTTGATGTTGTCTCTTAATAGTAGTGGACTTGCAGACACAGACAACGTGGATTATAATTTTCCTTTTGTGCACTGTTTAACAAATCTTTATAGTGTCAATTGTCAAAGTAGGCAACAAAATGTCATATACTGCAATGAAAATATTCAGCATATTGAATTGAATGTTTTCACTTATGCATTAAACAATGCATGTCCTGATTTAGCTCTCACATTCAAAATCTTACCCATTTATGGTGTGTCCACCACTAAACTACTCTCAGAAGATGTTTATTCAAAACTTCTGCTTTTTTTTTTTTTTTACAAAATCTTACCCAGTGTCTGTACCTTTAATTTGAATCTGACTTAATAATTAGTTTCATCAATTGAAAGAAGAGTAATTTTGTCTAATACATTTGTTTGCATATTTGTTTCCACCAATGTTGTCAGTAGTGTTTTCCAAAGAAGTATGCTCAAAGACTGTCATCCATTCCTGCAATGACTGTATCAGATCAGGACCATACTGTGTGTGGTGCAAACAACTGGTGAGGAGAGGACTGTGTGTGTGTGTGTGTGTGTGTATGCTTGTATGCAGTGCTAAAACTAGAGATGAGCAAGGTGTGATTACTCCTTGTAATCACACCTACGTTGATGCGTTGAGCTGGAGAAAAGAGGTTGAGATCTTTAAATACCTGGGCACTGAGATCGATCACCACCTGTCCTTCACACAACATGCAGATGGGGTCTACAAAAAGGCCCAAGAGCTCATGTTTCTACTGAGAAGGCTGAAAGGCAGACAGGACATTATAAGAGCAGTATACCAGGCATTCGTCATGTTAGTCACATTCAACATTGCATCCGGGTACAACTTCCTCACAGAAATACAAGAAAAAAAACAAGCACAAATATTTTTTAAGTCACACAGGAAAAAGAAAGGTAGACTGAAGGACCCATCACACCCCCTTAGGCAATTGCTTCAGCGCACCTCTGGCCAAGAAAAGAGCTTACAAAAACGTACATGAAATGTCCATTTTAAACAAAGCTAAATAGTCACTATTTTTGATGCTCCTCTGCACATCTGAACACATAGGGCCCTATCTTGCACCCAGCGCAATTCACTTTGTCAACGACGCAAGTATCATTCCTAGTTTGCACTCGACGCAAAGAGGACTTTTCCCTCCACAGACGCACGTCGGTAAATTAGGGAATGACTTTGCGCTCCCGGGGGCGGTTCAGCGAAAAAAGGACGCGTGTTCCGGCGCAAACGTTCCCTGGTGCTATTTTGCAGTTTCAGAAAAACAATTCCGCCACTGACCAGGAAAAAAGTAGTCTAAAGTCAATGGCGCGCTATTCAGATGCTATTTTAAGGGCGCAAGCTTGGTCCGTGCACACTGCTGGCGAGGCCAGGGTCTTCTTTCTGCAAAGCTACGTTACATTGTTTTGATTTATGGCATGTTACATTTCTTCAATGATTATAAAAAGATTTTCATGAGAAATCTCTATGTATGTGAACACAATTGTGGCAATTTTCTCCCACGCCTGTTTAACCGAAGCTAATTTGGATGGGTTTCTTCTCGAATCTCCATCAGAATCAGAATCAGAATTCGGTTTATTCGCCATGTAGCCTATGTTACACAAACACGGAATTTACTGTGGCAGGAAGGTGCAAACAATAAACATATACGGGTCTTAAATTAAGTAAAAAAGTACAATAGTTAAACAAATTCCAAGAACCAAACAATTTAAAAAATAAAATATATATAAAAATAAGAATAAGAATTTGAATGAGCAGCATGAGCGGGTAATTTAGTGCAATGAGAAAACTGCTCTGCCTCTCCCATACAATGTCACTTCTCTATCTGTTAAGGCCCTGACTAGAACGTCTGTCTCCTCGGCTGTGAACCGCTCCTGGCGTGCGCCTGGCAAATCCGCCGTTATAATAGCAATCCGCCATGGAACAAGCGCTGCTCTTAAAGGGAATGTGAGATGACGCTCTGATTGGTTTATTGCACGTTATGCCCAAACCACACCCATTAGTAATGTAGCTACTTCGGACCTACCCATTTTTGATTTGCGCCAAACGCAAAGTTATTTATCCCGCCGGCAAAATAGCAACCGAGCCGGAGTCCCGCCCACAAAGTTACTTGCGCCTTGCGTTTTAATACTTGCGTTTCAGATCGTTAAAATAGGGCCCATAGAACACAAGACAAGACAGGATAGAAACAATAACTTCCGGCAACAACTAAAGAAATTCAAGACTTCCCAAAGACGCAAACAAAAGTGACAACATAAATAGCAAACCAAGCAAGACACAAGTGCTAATACTTAGAACTGATTAGCCAACCATAACAGGTGAGAACCCTTTTAACACAACAACAAATTAGAACACGGAACCTAATGCAGTGGGGGAGGCAGAGTGCAGCCTGGTTGACAGCTCTGTGGAGCTGGGCGTTACAATAGCCACTATGAGGATATGTATTTTGATTCAAATAGAACATGAATCAACCAAAATGGAAGTAATAAATCAACAATTCTAGTTTGTAAATGAATGTGCTGCAGTATAATTTACTGTTCCTAAGACATGTTTGGTTTTCTGTTACTCCTAGAACTTTACCAAACCAGGGGAGCCAGAAGCATCTCGTTGTGACACAAAGGCACAGTTAATTCAGAAAGGATGCATGGATGGCAACATCATCTCCCCAAGCAATGTACTACAAACAGAAGAGAACAAGCCTCTGATTACAGACTCTGTCCAGCTTAAACCACAGTCGGTCAAGCTGCAGCTCAGACCTGGTGATTATGCCGAAATAGTCCAAATAATAGTTTGTATTGATGCAATTGAATGTGCCACTTTTCCATCCTTTCTGTCTTGTTTTCATACACCATAGGAATGCCACACACCTTTACACTCGAATTCCAAAGAGTTGAAGGCTACCCAGTTGATCTTTACTATCTGATGGATCTGTCCTATTCCATGGAGGATGATCTTAGGGAAGTTAAACGTCTGGGACAGGACCTCTTTACAGCTCTGCAGACCATCACAGGAGATGGTCAAATAGGTAACAACATTTTGGATTGACTCAATTCAAGATGAGACATTAGTGATTACTAATTTCATGTTAATGCTGTGTTTTTGGTCCAGGTTTTGGCTCTTTTGTAGACAAGACAGTGCTACCTTTCACAAACACCAACAAAGCGAAGCTACAAAAACCTTGTGATGAAAAGGAGTTGAACTGTCAGCCAGCGTTTGGATATCGTCATGTTGTCAGTATGACTAATAATAGCGTCAAGTTTAACTATGAAGTGTCCAAGCAATTCATCTCAGGGAACTTGGATTCTCCTGAGGGAAGCCTTGATGCTGTAATGCAGGCTACTGTCTGCGGGGTAAGCTAAAAACACAAGTCTAATCTTTTTTTTGAACTGACACATTGATCCCATTGTTATTACATGCAAACAGTTTCTACTACACTGATGCTTTGCAGTTTAGAAAAGACTAACGAATCATAGCCTTTAACAAGTTATTTTTATATGGATACTTTTTATAACAGCAATAATGGAACCGTCACATGGTGACTTAATTAGATTGTCAATGCGGTACGGGTGTCTGTCTGATCATATAGTGAGTTACCTTGTGGGGCTTCTGCAACGGCCAGAGCTGAGACAGACGAGTGTTGGTAGCTGTGTTGGTCTGATTCCATAACCCACACCTCCCCGTCTACTTGAGACCCCAGAAAGACTTAACGTCCGTGTAACATTGCAGCGCATGGATTACAATCACTTGCCTGTATGCGCTCGGGTTTCGTCGTTTGACGTTTTTGGAATAGGCCTAACGAAACAGCGTAGACCTAATTGTACTAGAGACATCATCAGATGAATCATTAATCTGGACCAGTTACACGGACACTTCACACTTAGTGGAGCTACCACATCTTAAATGTGCTTAGCATTTGTCTTAAATTGTGTTAAATATGCTTTACATTAATGAAGCAATAAGTGAACAATGAGACTCCGAGTCAGTGGTGCGCTTCAGCCTAAAGACGCTCCTACAACTCCCGGTGTCACCCCTTTAACAGTCCGGGTACAGCTCATAGAACCTACATTGCTACATCACGGGTGTCCAGTGCGATTTACTACATGTGTGAAAACGATTTTACATTTGTGGAACGTGTTTTACATTTACGGAATGTGTTTCACATTTGCGGAACCAGTTTTACATTTGTGGATCATGTTTTACATTTGTGGATCGCATTTTACATTTGTGGAACGTGTTTTACATTTTCGGAATGTGTTTCACATTTGCGGAACCAGTTTTGCATTTGTGGATCACGTTTTACATTTGTGGATTGTCCTATACGCATTTGCAATACTTTTGGCCCCGTTTTACATTTACATTTAGTCATTTAGCAGACGCTCTTATCCAGAGCGACTTACAGTAAGTACAGGGACATTCCCCCCAAAGCAAGTAGGGTGAAGTGCCTTGCCCAAGGACACAACGTAATTTGCACGGCCGGGAATCGAACAGGCAACCTTCAGATTACTAGCCCGACTCCCTCACCGCTTAGCCACCTGACTGTTTTGAGCCCATACAGTTCCTTCACTTCCTGAAATTGGCTATATGTTATCCTATATGCCTCTCTGCATCAATACAGGGGAGCATAGATTTAAATATTTGTTCAAAATAAAGGATTTATAGCTGTAAATGCCCAAAAATCTAATTAAAATAAAAATTCATGGTAGTGTGAATAAGTTCACAACAGGGTGTTGTCTAGTTCTTCAGCCAAGGATGTTCAGAGAGAGGGAGACTGTTGAAAGGCTTGTGTTCTCCTAGTATAAAGAGGTGCCAATGTGTGGTCTGAACTTAGTAACTGATGTCTTCAGGCAAATGGCATTGGTCACCAGTGCTTAAAGCTGGGTAGAGAGACTGCAGCAGCTGTTGCTTTTTGCAGTATGAAACCTTGACAAAGATGCAGTTATTTCCTCTTGCATAAGGTGGTTGAGGATTGCAATTATAAAAAAACATGTCACATGTTGTTGCTGTGTGCTGTGGCCTAGTTACTTAACAAAAGCTGCAGAGCTTTTACATCTTCAGATGGTAGCCCTGCCCTGGCTGGTGACAGTAGAAAACACACTAAGGCCGAATCCCAATACTCTGTCTTACACCTACCCCTTACCCCTAGCCCTTAGTTTACCCCTAGCCATTGTGTCTCAAAACTGAGGGGTAAGGGCTACATAGCCCTATAAAATGAGACACCACTTGGTTACGGTTACGTATATTGATGTCTCCAAAGCAAGTAGTGTTATGCACTGATATCAAACGAAATTCGCTGCTAATGGAGTTTAGTTAAAACTGTAGACATGCTAGTCAGAGAAATGCCGGACTGTTGTGCAAATCAGCAATGTAACGTTAGCGTAGCAAACGCGCAGTATTAACATACCCCTAGTTTTCAAGTAAGCTCCCGTTTTCACTTGGTTTTAAGGGGTGTATACCCAGTAGCGGAGGGGGGGTGGGGGCGGGGGCGCCGAAAACCCCGGGCCCCGCACCCGAGGGGGCCCCCGATCTATGTTTTTTTTTTTTCATAATTTGTCTTTGGCAACAAAACGTTGATTGTATCTATGGTAGACAATTATACTAAATATATATAGGCCTACATTTTTAGAAACATTTTTGTTACCCCGATGCTGCTCGGAAAGTTAGAGCGCGTGCAGAGTTCTGTTCGAAGGATCTATCTAAGGACCATGATGATGGTTGACAAATTTGTTACATTTCGTAGGCTACTATGTACCGTGAGCTGAGCTGAGCATGGAAAAACATGAACTAAACACACACAGCATCCTACCATTTCTCATTGACAACAACATGGACCGTGCTTTCCCCAACCTTGCCATTCTTTATCGTATTTACTTGGCAATTCCGATAAGCAGTGCTAAGGCAGAGAGGACTTTCAGCCATCTGAAATTAATAGAGTTTCTTGCGATCAAGCATGGGAGTGGCGCTCCCACTCCCAATTTAGCGCTGCTGTGCATCGAGAGGGACATCGAGATTGACATTCACAAAGTAATCGCCAGATTTACTAATGATAAGAACAGACAGATGATGATTTAAATAGGCAAGGACATTTTTTGTGGCCTATATTTCATGTCTGCATAGCCTATATATTCTAAAACTAAAGTTAAATAATGTGTTTTGACCTGTGTGTACGCTATGAGTTTGCTGGTTTTGAATATCCCAATACATGTCAGTTCGGAAAATAAAATGATTATGGTCTAATGGAATTATAGTTCAATTGTCGCATGCCGGCTGTAGGTGGCCTACTGCAGTGCGCGTTACGCGTGTGTGTTGCGCACTCGTTTTTTTTTCATGGGAGCTTGGTTCGTGCGTGTAGCTTGAGCCAAATTGTTGCTGAAAGAATTGTTATATAGGCCTATGTTTGTTTATTATAAGTTGTCACTGTTAGGATAAGTACTATAGGCTATAGACTATAGGCTAAGTAGTAGACAGTACTGTCTTTAACTTCATTTTGGGGGGCTTATGACCTCTTCGTTGAATTTGAATATAATGTATTTGGTAAATGGACATATCATTAAACCCATTTTATGCATGGATTTGGGTAGGCCTACAGTATACTGTGTGTGAGAGATTCTAATGAATGCTGAATGCGAGCCTACTGGCCTACATTTTGTTCGCACATTATGGGCTATGATGACTGAACACATGTATTATTGGCTAATATGTGCTGTTCACAATAAAGGTTGCCATTGGTTATTTTTTATGGTTATATTTTATTGCACTGCAAAATATTAATAACAGGGTTCGCTTGTTTCAAAGGGTGTTCTTAATGATTTATGCAATATGAGTATGCTAAATGCTTGAAAATATCACTAGAAGGGAAAAACTTAAGGGGACGGACCCACCTGCAACCGACGCAAGCAAACACACCCTACAATTTCCCCAGAAATTGTACCCTCTCTAGTTATGATAGTTATCTAGCTAGTAGGTAACATGTCCCAATCCCTGCCACACGCTGCGTGTCCACTACAGCGTTTTTTAATGCTCTGCACCGCTTGCCTTCCCACAGTTCACAATGCTCGGGGGCGTATCCGACAGGTTAATACAGAGTTGTAGTTCTCTAAGGTCACTGTTAGAGCTGTAATCGGGCCTTAAAAGTTAGGCCCGACAAGGACAGAGCCCGACAGAATCCGGACCGAGCCCAACAAGTAAATTTTGATTGACAGCTTTTTAAAAGCCCAAACCCGTTTACAGCCCGACATTATTCAAATGTGCGCACGCACACAGCTCTTCTGCCTTTTGTCAAGAAAGAGTCATTTATATATTTTTTACATAATTTATTCATGACTAACTTAGGCTATAGGCCACTTGGAAGTTGGAACAAATAAATAAAATAAGTCCTCTGTAACATCGTAACATCTCAGCACTGTAAATAGGCCTAGGCATTACATTTACATTACATTTAGTCATTTAGCAGACCAAGGCCGTAGCCATGGAGTCAACATTGGGGGGGACGAATTACATTTTTTATGATAATTTCGGACAGCAGTTGCCTGTCGTAGCGTAGCACATTTATATTTTTATATAAATATATTGGGGGGGGGGGATTTTGACCAGATTTGAATATTGCGATATGTATTATGATTACGGCCTTGTAGCAGACGCTGTTATCCAGAGCGACTTACAGTATTTACAGGGACATTCCCCCCAAGCCTTGCCCAAGGACACAACGTCAGTTTGACGGCCAGAATCGAACCAGCAACCTTCTGATTAATAGCCAGATTCCCTAACTGCTCAGCCATCTGACCTCACCAGAGGTCTGAGGCATACACTTACGGTGCGTGTCCACTGCAGCGACGCAAATCGCTTGCCATCGCTCGCCTTCCCACAGTGCACCACGCCCGGGGGCGTGTCAGACAGATTAATGAGAGTTGTAGTTCTCTAAAAGTCGTTCGTATAACGTCATGGCAAAGTGTGCAGACTTGGGTTTACTTATTCGCAATATCAATCAAAATACAACGCTACAACTCAAAACTGTTTAATAGACATACATGTTAACGTGTGTAAAAAAGTTTTATTATATACCGTATTTCTTCGAATAAACGCCTCAAAAGTGCAAGAGTGTACCTGTAGAAAAAGCAAGCAACAGTAATATAATATAATTCGCAGCGAGTACAAGAGGTTAAGTCAGTTACAGCTAACCAACAAGAGCAACAAGTCCCTCAGTAAGAGTCATTGTGTTCCTGGAGGGAGCTAACATCAGGTCCAGCAAATCATTCCTAAATACCGTTGTACTCCCGGAACAAGTGCGTCTTGAGCCTTTTCTTGAAGGTGGGGAGACAGTCAGTGTCTCTGATGAAGGGGGGGAGGTGATTCCACCATTGGGGGGCCAGACAGGAGAAGAGCTTGGGTTGGGAGCGGGCGCTCTTGAGAGGTGGGACCACCAGACAGTTGTCAGAAGACGACCTTAGGTGGCGGGTGGGGGTTTAAGGCTGGAGGAGAGACTTGATGTAGTCGGGTGCAGTCCCGTTCACTGCTCGGAAGGTCAGTACCAGGGTCTTGAATCTGATACGGGCCATGATGGGAAGCCAGTGGAGGGAGATGAGGAGCGGGGTAACATGGGAGCGTCTGGGTAGATTGAAGACCAGACGGGCCGCTGCGTTCTGAATCCTCTGGAGAGAGCGGGTTGCGCATGCTGGGAGACCGGCGAGCAGCGAGTTGCAGTAGTCCAACTTGGAGAGGACAAGTGCTTGGACTAGCAGCTGGGTGGAGTGCTCAGACAGGTATCTCCTGATCTTCCGGATGTTGTAGAGGGTGAATCTACACGACCGGGAGACTGCAGCAATGTGGGCAGTGAGGGAGAGCTTGTCATCCATGGTAACCCTGAGGTTCCGGGCAGAGGATGAAGGGGTGACCATCGCAGATCCCAGGGTGATTGAGAGATCGTGGGAGATGGAGGGTTTGGCCGGGATGATGAGAAGTTCTGTTTTGGCGAGGTTCAGCTGGAGGTGGTGCTTGGTCATCCAGGCGGAGATGTCTGCGAGGCAGGCCTCGATCCTAGCTGAGATCCCCAGATCAGTCGGGGGGAACAACAGGTACTGCTGCGTGTCGTCAGCGTAGCAGTGGTAGGAGAAGCCATGGGAGGTGATGATTGGTCCAAGTGAGGTGGTGTACAAGGAGAAGAGGAGGGGTCTGAGGACAGAGCCCTGTGGGACACCAGTGGAGAGCTGGCGAGGGCCTGACATTTTGCCTCCCCAGGACACCTGGTAGGATCTTCCCGACAGGTAGGATGAGGGAATTAGGATTGAAGGATTTAAGGAGGGAGTGATACTTATTAAGGTCCAGACCGTCTTTGGACTTGCGCCATCTCCTCTCAGCTGCCCTAAGGGTGGACCCTTCTTCACGAATAAGATCCGTGAGCCAAGGGCAGTTGGGAGAAGATTGTGCAGGCCTGGTTGACAGGGGACAGAGAGTGTCAAGTGATACAGTTAATATGGACAACAGGGTGTTGGTGGCAGTGTCAGTGGGGTGGGACGTGAACATGTCAATGGGAGGGAGGGAGGATTTTACAATGGAGGAGAAATGGGAGAGGGATAGGGAGCGGAGGTCGCAACGGAAAGTTACGAGGGGTGGGGAGACAGGAGGAGTTGGGAGGAGTGAGACAGAGAACTGGATAAAGGAGTGATCAGAGATGTGTAGTGGGGTTACAGAGGTTAAGTCAGTGATACAGTTACGTGTTAGAATGATGTTGAGCTGTTTGCCTGCCTTGTGGGTCACCGGTGTGTTCAGTAGCATCAGGTCAAAAGAAGTCAGGAGAGACATGAAGTCAACGTGTCAGGATGAGGTCGAGCTGTTTGCCTGCCTTGTGGGTCGCCAGTGTGTTCAGCAGCGTCAGGTCGAAGGAAGTCAGGAGAGACATGAAGTTGACTTCACCACTGGCAAATTCGCCTTTCATCAACCTCAAGTTCGCGTGCTAGATCTGTTGCTGCTGGTGAGTGCTTTCTGCACAACTTTCAGTTTGAAAGCTAAAGTGTAAGAACGTTTCGGCATGCTGCTTCAGATTTCTACACAATAGACACGTGCGGCTTCAATTTTAAAAGCTTTGTGTTTGACCTCCTTGTATATTCTTTGTCTATGGCCGCACAGCAGCTACAATTCACTAAATCTCTCTTACAAATTAAACGCCGCCCTCGAATAAACGCTGCACCAAAAATTATCATTGTGTAATAAACGCTGCAGCGTTTAATCTAAGAAATACGGTATAGCACGTTTGATGTGAATCCATCACAGATTTGCTGAGATACGACCCAACCTTCCTATTTGGTGGCACTGCTGCCGATTGGCTGTACTGGACAAACGGTTTGAAAACTTTTGTGAGGATTGGTCTGAAGATAATCTGTGCCAAACCTTTGCAGGAGGAGTAGCGAAAAAAAAATGTTTTCATTTATTCAAAATGGTGGCCGCATTCATTCGGCTAGGATCACAAGTTAACATGTGTCAGACATGGGATCTCCCAAGATATCACAAGACTAATTAAGGAAAACAAATCAACAGTTATTGGCCAAAAAAGCATTTTTGGAACCCTTTATAACAGGGTCCCGAGTCCCAATACAAAGTTTTTTTTTAAAGAATAAAAAAAAATATATATATATATCGCGCCCAATCATAAGTCATTTAAGGTTACCTTTCCTATAAAACAGGTCTATAGCTTGCTCTTTTATTAAACAAACTAAATGGCCTTATGTTATTTATCTTATTTACATGACGGCGTGTCATTTACATTTAGTCATTTAGCAGACGCTCTTATCCAGAGTGACTTACAGTAGGTACAGGGCCATTCCCCCCGAGGCAAGCCCGATTCCCTAACCGCTCAGCGACCTGACTCCCATTTCTGTCTCTACATGGCCGCCCCGCCCGCCGCCGCAAGCTGTAAACCTAGGGGAAACACTGCTTAATGATTTACCAAAGGGCCCTGAATTTGTTTAAGTTCTATCTTCTAGTTATTTGCATTGTGGATTTAAAATTCCTATTTTACTTTTACCTATTACTATTATCCCAACAAGAACATACACATTAACAGTAAATGAAATACACACTCTTGCATGTTTCCAGTAAATACACGTTTAGTGTATTTTTAGCAACAACAAAAACACATTGACCATACATTACTTGGTATGCGAAATACACAACTCACATTCACACACACAGGCCGGCACATACAGAATGATCCACAACTAAAACCCGTTGATACGATGCTCGGGTGCGGTGAGACCTAAAACCAATGGTCACTTCACTCCATTGAGCCAAACAAAATAATGGTACCGTGTGTAATTTTGTGTGTCTCTGTCTGTCAGTGATACCTCTATGGAGGATTATAGGGGCCAAAACTAAATAAATAATTGAATGGTTAAATACTTGGATAAATAAATAATTATACAACACAAATGCCTAATTGACATACAAAATATATAAATTACAAATTAAATGAGACTCTAAATATATAAATGTTACATGTATTTGTGTGTATATATATATATATATATATATATCTATATTTACGTTTTCATGTGTTCACATTTATTTATTTATACTTTCATTTATTTGATCATGATATTCATGATTTGGCCATTTTGTAATATATTCCTTTGTGCTTATCGCCCTATACAAAGACGTATATTTTACAAATCAGTTTTGTATTTCAAGTCAATCGGAGCTACGGTTCATTTTGAGAAGAATTGTTGCTTTGGACAAATCTTTATTGTACAGAAAATACCAATACGGCGGCCGTTATAGGTTCTTGAGGCTTTTTTGTTCCTCATGAGCAGTAAGGCATACAGTTAGGTCCTAAGTTTGGCTCTGTATACCACCACAATGGATTTGAAATGAAACAATCAAGATGTGCTTTAAGTGCAGACTTTCAGCTTTAATTTCAGGGTATTTACATCCAAATCAGGTGAACGGTGTAGGAATTACAATACATTTTATATGTGGCCCCCCCCCTTTTTAAGGGACCAAAAGTAATTGGACAATTGGCTGCTCAGCTGTTCCATGGCCAGGTGTATGTTATTCCCTCATAAAGGGAGTTTGTTATTTCATTGACAAGGAGCAGATAAAAGGTCTAGAGTTCATTTCAAGTATGGTATTTGTGTTTGGAATCTGTTGCTGTCAACTCTCAATATGAAGTCCAAAGAGCTGTCACCATCAGTGAAGCAAGCCATCGTTAGGCTGAAAAATCAAAACAAACCTATCAGAGAGATAGCAAAAACATTAGGTGTGGCCAAAGAAAGAACGCACTGGTGAGCTCAGCAACACCAAAAGACCCGGAAGACCACGGAAAACAACTGTGGTGGATGACAGAAGAATTCTTTGCCTGGTGAAGAAAAAACCCTTCACAACAGTTGGCCAGATCAAGAACACTCTCCAGGAGGTAGGCGTATCTGTGTCAAAGTCAACAATTAAGAGAAGACTTCACCAGAGTAAATACAGAGGGTTCACCACAAGATGTAAACCATTGGTGAGTCTCAAAAACAGGAAGACCAGATTAGAGTTTGCCAAAAAACATCTAAAAGAGCCTGTACAGTTCTGGAACAACATCCTATGGACAGATGAGACCAAGATCAACTTGTACCAGAATGATGGGAAGAGAAGAGTATGGAGAAGGGAAGGAACTGCTCATGATCCAAAGCATACCACCTCATCAGTGAAGCATGGTGGAGGTAGTGTTATGGCATGGGCATGTATGGCTGCCAATGGAACTGGTTCCCTTGTATTTATCGATGATGTGACTGCTGACAAAAGCAGTAGGATGAATTCTGAAGTGTTTCGGGCAATATTATCTGCTCAGATTCAGCCAAATGCTTCAGAACTCATAGGACGGCGCTTCACAGTGCAGATGGACAATGACCCGAAGCATACTGCGAAAGCAACCAAATAGTTTTTTAAGGCAAAGAAGTGGAATGTTCTGCAATGGCCAAGTCAATCACCTGACCTAAATCCAATTGAGCATGCATTTCACTTGCTAAAGACAAAACTGAAGGGAAAATGCCCCAAGAACAAGCAGGAACTAAAATAAGTTGCAGTAGAGGCCTGGCAGAGCATCACCAGGGACGAAACCCAGCTTCTGGTGATGTCTATGGGTTCCAGACTTCAGGCTGTCATTGACTGCAAAGGATTTCCAACCAAGTATTAAAAGTGACAATTAGATTTATGATTATGTTAGTTTGTCCAATTATTTTTGGTCCCTTAAAAAGGGGGGGGGCACATATAAAATGTGTTGTAATTCCTACACCGTTCACCTGATTTGGATGTAAATACCCTGAAATTAAAGCTGAAAGTCTGCACTTAAAGCACATCTTGATTGTTTCATTTCAAATCCATTGTGGTGGTATACAGAGCCAACATGATGAAAATTGTGTCAATGTCCAAATACTTATGGACCTAACTGTATATATTAAGTTTCAGAATTTTGGGACAAATGGGATGCAAATGGTATCACTTTGAAAATTGGCAAATTGGGGCATGGCCTGTAGCGCCACCTTCTGTCTAAAGTGGTCCATGTTTGGTATGGTATTACGAATGCTCTGCAGTATCAACATGCCAGATTTCACAACTTTTTACAGTACTGGTCTAGGGTCTGCCATTGACTCCCATTGCACAAGAAAAATACCACCAATAACAATAGGTTTCCTCCTGGTGGAGGAACCCTAATAATACTAACAAATATAGCTGCAAGCAGCAATGCGGGTTCCTCCACAAAATGGCAAAATATTATACAAATGTACATTGTAGAAGATTGAGAGTTGGACAACAAGAAAGCAAAACTACTTCATGTTTGTGAAAGGGGAACCGCCCGTTATTCTCCTTTTCAAAGAGGAGGGTGAGGAGGATGTTCAGGAGGAAACACCAGGTCCTTGTGAAAAGAGGATTTAGTGACTCCTATCTGGCCAAATGGAAGTGCATCCACAGACCCAAAATCTCATGAATCCCATGGAAACAAAGGCAAATATGTGAGATGTACTGATGTGGAGCACAAAATCATCCAAGAAGCAGTACTTCTCTTGATCCAAGATGGCGCCGATGATGGCTTCCTCGGTTGCTAGGTGCGCTCTGTATTGTCTTGTTTTGTCTGTTAATTCAGTGTTCTGCCAAGATTTCCGGGGTTCTCTAACAAGAGAAGTACTTCTAAACATCAGGACTACAACTCCTGTGGATTTATTTCCCACTTTTCTGCTTCCAGCGGCAGATTTAGTGGAAATTCTAGCCAGTGCCGCGCTAGGCTTTGCCCATGCAGTGAAACGCCAAAGAAGGGGAAAGCGAGTGGGAGCGCTAGTTCGGCTACGCAGACGTGGAATCCGAACAGTGCTCCCAAGTTTTTTCCTGTCCAACGTACGTTCACTGTGCAATAAAATGGACGAACTTCAGCTACTGATGGTGAAAAGCTGAGACTTTCTTTCATCTTCGGTTTTGTGCTTCACGGAGACATGGCTGTGCGATTTGATCCCGGACACCGCATTACATCTGGCAGGCTTTCAACTCGTGAGAACTGACCAGGACACTGCACTCTCCGGCAAAACCAAAGGCGGTGGTATTTGTTTCTACATCAACAGTGGCTGGTGTGTAGATGTGACAGTGATTCTGCAACATTGTTCTCCGGATCTGGAATCATTTTTTATAAACTGTAAAACTTTTTACTCGCCAAGAGAATTTGCGTCACTCATTTTGGTCGGAGTCTACATGGTGCCGGGTCCACAGGTTAAAGAGGCCTGTTCGCATGCTCGCCGACCAGATTCTGAGTGTGGAGCGAGCAAACCCGGATTCCCTTGTTATCGTACTCTGCGTAATCTCAGCCACAAACCTAAATACAGACAATTCATCAAATGCCCAACCAGAGAAGAGAACACTCTGGATCACTGCTACACTACAGTCAGTAGAGCCTACCACGCCGTCTCTTGTGCAGCACTGGGTCACTCTGACCATGCCATGGTCCATCTGATTCCTGCATACAAGCAGAAATTAAAGCTCTGTAAACCTGTTGTGAGGACATCAAAACAGTGGACCAGTGAGGCTATGGAGGATCTGCGGGCGTGCTTGGACTGTACTGACTGGGATATGTTCACAACTGCTACCAATAGTCTGGATGAACTCACAGAGGCTGTGACATAATACATCAGCTTCTGTGAGGACTGCTGTATTCCAACACGCACCAGGGTGAACTTCAACAACGACAAGCCCTGGTTCTCAGCACAGCTCAGAAGGTTGAGGTCAGAGAAGGAGGAAGCATTTAGGAGTGGGGATAGAGACAGATTCAAGGAGTCGAAGAACAGGTTTAGCAAGGCGGTGAGAGAGGCTAAACGACTGTACTCAGAGAGACTGAAGCGCCAGTTCTCTGCTAATGACTCTGCTTCTGTCTGGAGAGGGCTCAGGCAGATTACCAACTACAAGCCCAGAGCCCCCCAATCCACTAACGACTCCCGCCTGGCCAACGACCTGAACGAATTCTACTGTAGATTTGAAAGACAATTGGACTGTCCTGATCTACCCCCTCCCACCCAAGAGGCCTCCTCCCTCCCCCCCTCTACAGTGACGACTCTCTCCATTCACGAGAGTGAAGTTAACAGACTTTTCAAGAGGCAGAACCCCCGCAAAGCAGCTGGGCCGGACTCTGTCTCTCCTGCCACCCTCAAGCACTACGCTGACCAGCTGTCTCCGGTGTTTACCAAAATCTTTAACACCTCCCTAGAGACATGCCATGTGCCAGCCTGTCTCAAGTCCTCCACCATCATTCCTGTGCCCAAAAAGCCAAGGCCAACAGGACTCAATGACTACAGACCCGTCGCCCTGACCTCTGTGGTTATGAAGCCTTTTGAGCGCCTTGTGCTGGCACACCTCAAATCCATCACCGACCCTTTCCTGGACCCACTGCAGTTTGCCTACAGAGCCAACAGGTCGGTGGATGATGCCGTTAACATGGCCCTCCACTTCACCCTACAGCACCTGGACTCCCCAGAATCCTACGCCAGGACCCTGTTTGTGGATTTCAGCTCTGCCTTCAACACCATCATCCCCGCCCTGCTTCAGGACAAGCTCTCCCAGCTGAACGTGCCCGACTCCACCTGCAGGTGGATCACAGACTTCCTGTCTGACAGGAAGCAGTGCGTTAAGCTGGGAACCCAAGTCTCTGACTCCCGGTCCATCAGCACCGGATCTCTTCAGGGCTGGGTCCTTTCCCCTCTGCTCTTCTCCCTGTACACCAACAGTTGTCGTCCGCAAACTTCTGAAGTTTGCGGACGACACCACCCTCATTGGGCTCATCTCTGACGGGGACGAGTCTGACAACCTGGTGACTTGGTGCAGCCAGAACAACTTAGAGCTCAATGCTCTTAAGACAGTGGAGATGGTTGTGGACTTCAGGAAGAATACAGCCCCACTCACCCCCATCACCCTGTGCAACCCCCCAGTCAACACTGTGGAGTCCTTCCGCTTCCTGGGCACCATCCTCTCCCAGGACCTGAAGTGGGAACTGAACATCAGCTCCCTCACCAAGAAAGCACAACAGAGGATGTACTTCCTACGGCAGCTGAAGAAATTCAACCTGCCAAAGACAAAGATGGTGCACTTCTACACAGCCATCATTGAGTCCATCCTCACCTCTTCCATCACCATCTGGTACGCTGCTGCCACTGCCAAGGACAAGAGCAGACTGCAGCGTATCATCCGCACTGCTGAGAAGGTAATCGGCTGCAATCTGCCTACCCTCGAGGACCTGCACACCTCGAGGACCCTGAGGCGAGCGAGGAAGATTGTGGCCGACCCCTCCCACCCTGGCCACTCCCTGTTCCAGCTACTCCACTCCGGCAGAAGGCTGCGGTCCATCAGGACCAAAACCTCACGCCATAAGAACAGTTTCTTTCCATCTGCTACTGGCCTCTTCAACAAGGCCAAGGACTCCCATTGACATTCATTCATTATTTAACCCAGTATCTGATTGCACCTTGTTGACCACTCATGCTGCTCATTCTTATTCTTATATATATATTATTTTATATTTAAATTGTTTTATTCGTAGATAAGTGCACCTCCCTGCCACAGTAAATTCCGTGTTTGTATAACATACATGGCGAATAAACCAAATTCAGATTCTGATTGGTTTTTATTCAGATAAATAATCATTGGATTCAGGTCAAAAGTCTATCACTTGAACTGGTTTCATCACTTAAGAAACTAAAAGTCAGCAGCTTGGCATGCTGGGACATGGAAAGGATTAAACATTTAGACTTTCATCAAAGTAAAATTTTTTAGTTTGTCCTTTTTCATCAATGTCCTTAAAAAAGCAGTCTGCAGAGCTACTGTGTCTGTGGGGTGACTGTCTGTCTCTGGAGGGCTGGCAGGGAAGGGCAGGCAGGCAGGCAGGGCAGGCCAGCTGGATGACGCTGTCCTGGGGTCAGGGCTGAAGAAAAGATGTCCAGCTAGAGAGGGGTAGTCCAGCAAGGGGTCTGTGTTGCTCTCAGCATTCTCTGTTGCATCCTATGTTACACTCAGCATCCTCTGTGTTTGCTCTTAGCATCCTTTGTTGTACTCTGTTGAGCAGGCCTCTGCATGACCCTCCAGACCTGTAAAAGTGAAGAAAGGGTCCATGTCAGTTGTGAAAAATGAAGCTTTTTCCATCCACACTTGATACAGACTTCAGTTTTGACTGTGAAATGCAGTGGCAATACTTGAACTTGAATCCAAATTTGTTGACCTGATGGAAACCCATGCAAAGTCACTGAAAACACTGGTTCGATTCCAGGCTCTGGCAAGAGTATTTAGCTCTAAACTGGTCAATATACACATCTGACCAAAGACCAGCTCGACCTTTGCCTGTAAACAGTGATTTTGACTGTCAGAGACCTTTAAATAGGCTGGCCGAGTGAAATGGGCAAAACTAGCCTGGCTAACGTAGGTCGCTTCCTCAGGCAAATGACAAAAGAAACAGAAAATCCTAGATACTGGCTATCTTCAGCAGGCTCTTGTCTACAAAAAGCAGTCCTCACTGACGTTTTTGGAGTATAATTGAATGAAATACAAAACTGTTTACACACAGCCAGTGAGCGACCCAAGTCTGACTGAGGCTAACGTCAAAACAATGCACTCTCACTCAAACTGCAAGTTTTCCACATCACAAAAATAATTGGAGCATCTGGCTAAAAGCACAATTCCCACATCTCTTGAATCTCTGCTTGACTGTTTTGGTGTAGAATTGACTGAACTGTAAAATTGTTAACTTATGTCATGAACATGACCGCCTAAGACTATGCGGTCTACCTGGCGTCCGAACTCACTCAAATTCCAAAGACTTTCACGACCCAAATCAGAATTCTGAGCTGGCAGATATGTGGGGAATCGCTTTTACTCCTACAGGCTGCCCTCCTTGACCTTTTTGGTGAAGAATTCGCAGAGATGGAAAATTATTCACTAATTATAAACACAGAGGGAAAAAAACTAGCTACTTTTCGGTTCGGTTTTCCGTCACTTCAAACTCACGATCTAAAGGTCTAAAAGTGCTCAAACCTTAACCATAATTCAACAGTAGTGTACTTTCACGAACCCAATCATTGATTCTAGCTTACAATGTGTAAAAATAGGTGAAATGACTTACCGAACGTGGCTGCCTCCAACACGGCTATCAGGCGATTCCAGTTGAAAACAACAATGGCCGCCAAAAAATAATTTCTATTCCTAACTGCGAGCTGCGATTGGAAGCGAAATGAAACAACAGCTAAAAACCAAGGAGTGAGGGTGGGGGCTTGGTCAGCCCACAATTTCCAGAAAGGATGTGTGTGTGTGTCTCGCCAAGCTCGCGTGTGTGTCAAGGGGCAGAATGAGTCTGTGAGAATTTGGAGGGTGCGCGCTGTGGAGCAATTCAATTTAATACGATCATATTTTGACATATCAAGGTGAAATTGCGTATGGTACTTCGGAATGATGTAATTTTGAAGCCAATAAGGTTTGAAAAACCATCAGTCAAAATTATATATGATTTATTGACACAAACATATTGAGGCAATGTGTACATTTACATAAATACACCCCCTTTCAGCCATTTGGTATTGCATTTCTTATTCCATTTCACCCTATATAAAGACATGTATTCTCCACATCTGTAACAAAGTCGATTGGATCTATGGTTCATGAGGAGAATGTTTTTGAAGGTTGTACCAAATTGGGACAGTACAGCAAAATCTGTTATGGGGGATCCTAATGGGTCCTTGAGGCTTTTTTGTTCCCCATGAGAAATAAGGCATGTATAACAATTTTCAGGGGAAATCACGTAGACTTTGGGCATGGCTTATAGCGGCACCTATGGGCGTACGTGGGCCACTAGCCGTCTGGGAGTAGTGAGTGACCTGTTTTGACCAAATTTGAAAAAATCGGGTCAAGGACCTTATGAGCTATTGAGCCATTTCATGAAGAAATACAATAATAATAGGAATACTAACAAAAACAACGGAGGAACCCTAATAACAATAGGTTTCCTAAGGGAGTCAGGTGGCTGAGCGGTGATGGAATCGGGCTAATAATCCAAAGGTTGACAGTTTGATTCCCGGTCATGCCAACTGACGTTGTGTCCTTGGGCAAGGCACTTCACCCTACTTGCCTCGGGGGATTTTCCCTGTACTTACTGTAAGTCGCTCTGGATAAGAGCGTCTGCTAAAATGACTAAATGTAAAATGTTTCCTCCTGGCGGAAACAGCTTATTGTTCTATGCAGTAACTGAACACAGCAATTCTCAGCACTGAGAATAGCTCACTGGGATAAGACGTGCTCCTGTGAAGTGCAAGGTCATAGGTTCCAATCCATCCAAGGACATCAAGCATGTCATAATACTGGATTATCTGTTTAGCGAGACAGGAAGCCAGGTATGCCACTGGAGCTGTCTAGCAGTACTGTATTATCATAATGGCAACGATAATGTTTCATTCTGAGGGGATTTCTACTCAAGAAGAGCCAGAACTATTGTGCTTTGTAGATATAATGTTGCTACATCTGGCCAGCGCATCGGATTTCTTGCATCATAACTTCTTAACAGTTTGACCAAAAAAAAAAAGATTGGATTCTATGTGGCATACCAGGTCGTAAAATATAACACTTTCCCATGTCGGCCAATTTGGTCATCATTTTGAATTTTGTCGTAAAATGATGTATTTACTGAGCACATTGGCTTATCGTTACAAAACTCGGTATACGTCTTTTGCACAATGCCATGAAGGTAATCAAAACGTTTCTGGGTAGCGCCACCCTGTAGGCAAAAGTATAATGCAATTTTAAAAAAGCAAATATTTTTTTTATTAGTTTTGCTTTGCTTCTTTAGCTACTCAATTTCCCTCTTTTGCGCTGCTTGGCCCCTTGATTGCTGCTTGCAGCTATATTTTATTTTTTTAAATTATTATTTATCCTTTTCAAAATCCAGTTAAATTTGCCTGAAAACGCCTAAACAGCATACCCAAAGTAAATTGGAAGCTGTTCTTGAACCATTTGGTGTACATGCATGTAAATGATCTCTTTTGAAAGCTGACACTCTGAAGTTATGTCCCCTGTTGTCAGGACCCCTGTCAGTCCTACTAGTGTTGAGTAATAGAAGCTTGAACACAAGGAAAGTGAAAATTTCTATTTCCGCCTAGATTTTGTTTTGAAAACAGAGGCCTGAAGAGGCCTAGAGGTGGTAGGTATTAGCTGGAAGACTAAATTGGACAACAGGTTGAAGCCTTACCCAATTCAAATCAAAAGTCAAACATAATACCACAATATATTCATATTTGACACATGTTTTTATAAGAGTACATCCAGGCATTTTCTAAAAGGGCCTTTTGGGGACTCCAAAATGACCCTTTGTAACCAAGGTCAAATACTCAGGATAAAAGGTATTATTTTTAATAATTGTTATCTCTAATGAAAGGTGGTACTTAGAACTATCATATATAATAGCTAAATCCCTAATTAGTATTACTGAAACACAAAAATTGAAGCATGAACACATTGGAGTGCTTTATCTGATTCCCAGGATTGGCGCACAAAGAAAACTGGTTCTGTCAACCATATTGCGCAATCGACTGTTATTTTGAAGGCTCCACAGACGCATACAAATGAGGTATTGTCATTTTCAGCTAGCTGTCAGCTACAAGGCTAACGTGCTAATTTCAGAGCCAGTCGAAGCCAGTTCGAGAAATTAGTTTAGAACGAGTGTGGGGGGGGGGGGCAGGACGCACAGACCTAGTTGGCTTTAGAGGGCTGTCAACGGGGCATGGAAGCTCCTATTGGGTCAAACAAGGTGTCAATCAAAAGGGGAGGGTTCAACGGACATTTTGATGCCTTCATATCGTAAATACTCCATTGCTAACCGGAGAAAATAACACTTTTATGTGAACAAGTTGTTTCTTCCGTCGGCTAACTTGCATAATGAAACAAAGGATAATGGCTATTCATGAACGTAAAACATTGTATTTGGACGAATTACTTTACATGGTTAGATACTTTGAACTAGTGATGGGCATTCCGGCTCTTTTTCGTGAGCCGGCTCGTATGGCTCAGCTCACCAAAAAGAGCCGGCTCTTTTGGCTCCCGAACGGCTCTTTAAAAAATACATGTTTGAACTATGAATTTGACTATGATGGGTGTGAAAACTATTTGAATTAAATTATGAAATGAAATCATACTCGATTGTAACCACATATCTTTAAAAATGCATTGATTTGTCATGGCTCTCCTCCGAGTTTTGACTACTCTCTGACTGTGTGTGAGTTGGCTCGGCCCTCCCTCATGCAGGATTGACAGGAACAGAATGTGAGGATGATCGTGTGCGCCTTTAAGCCTACAATTATTTTTTTGTTCTTTTGAATTAGTCAATTATTTTAAATACAATTAAAATTCATTATTTCATAATCATTTAGTTTTTATAGGCTGTATTAATCTATTAAAAATAGAGTCGGCTCTTCAGATATGCGAGCCAGCTCCCGACGTTCACCTTCAAGAGCCGGCTCTTAGAGCCGGATCGTTCGCAAACGACCCATCACTACTTTGAACCCTTGGGAATGTACGCAGATCAAGTTTTGATGTGTTGTTTGCATACCTGGACGACACAGAACCTTTGAGGGTAAGTAGAGACGTTTGGCTTTGTAAACAACACCAAAGTGGTGACTGGACAAAGACGTTGACTAAACTTGTTGTTGTGACTCGATCTTGAAATGGTTTACATATCTACAAGCACAAGAATCGTAGCTTTCCAATGATGTATAACATGTGTAGTAGTCAAAAGAATATATTTATTAACATTTAGTGCGTAGTAACAGGGGGAGTAGGGGGCAGTGTTTCGGTCCCGCGGGCGGGCCCGGACGAAAAACAGGATCCACCCTAGCTCGTCCCACAATTGTTGCACTACATACACAATGTCGCTTTCAAAATGTTTGTCTTGGTCAAGATTGCTTGTATTGGATTTTACGTTCCGTTGCACGGTTTAGGCTTAAAGTTTTTGTGGGGAAAAGTGAAGCTAACGGTGGCTAACTAGCTAGCCACAGTCAGATACATCACTAACACCACTAACGTTACGAACACACACGTGATTACTTATAGTAAAACATTAGATTAGCAGCTTGTTAACTTCTGGGAGATAGATAACTACCTAAAACGACAAGACAGCTGCAGAAACGCCACAGGCAAAGGCCAGGGTGATAACTACTAATTTAACATTGTGATAAAAAACACAATTGTGAAATGTAATGTACAATATGATATACGCTGATATTATTAGTACATCTACTTTCGGAAACAGTAGTCTGCTATCTCACTGAGGCGTTGGCATCATAACATTAGCTTCTGTTGCCCGACACATGCGACAGTGGTCTGTGATGCATCCGTTTTCAATAGTTAAAATAAACATTCCTCACAAATGTTTATTTTAGGATTTATTATGACATTAGATTAGACATTATATGAGGGGAAATTGTGCCTCGTTTTCGCTCATTTCATCCGATCAGCCTAAGAATGTGTTTCCATATAGTTGAAACGTAGGCCTACATCTACGAATGTGTGGTCTCAAAGGGGTCTGCCCTATGTTCCCACATTTCTAAGGATTATTTTTTCACTGACAATTTTTTAAATTAGGCCCTATTTTCCCAGATGTATTTAGGGTTAGGGTCAAGAGAGTTTGGAAGCTAGCTAGCTCCTTCAAATCGCCAGCTACAGAATGGTGAATCCTTACTTTTGAAAAAGCTCTTAGAAATGTGGGAACATAGGGCTGTGGGAATATAGGGCTGTGGGAACATTGGGCAGTAGGGAACATTGGGCTGTGGGAACATAGGGCTGTGGGAACATAGGCACGCTCCCGTCTCAAATATAGGCCTACATAAAGAAAGATTTATCAATTCGGGCTCATTCAAACAATTCCCTCAGTGAAGGTTGGGGGGGGGGTTTCCAACATTTGTTTTGACAACCCAGTCATTTGGAGCAGATAAACATCTAAAAACATGCAGGGCTAGGCTCAAGGACAATGATTGAGAGAGGCTGATGTAGAAGGGAGTATGAGAGAAGCTGACAAAGTTGAATGCGCTTTTCCTTTCTTACAACGTGGATAGCTGGTCACATGTGCGCCGAGTCTCCAGACCAGGGATGTTGTTACTGGCAAGTATCACTTCCAGTAAACTTCTTATTATAGCCAGTTTTCTTAGAATCAGCTTGTTTCAAAGTTGGTTCTTTATTAACCTTTAGATGAGTGAGTTGTAAATATTTCCAACGGTCCCCACAGCGCAAGTTATTTGTCCGAAACGATAGCTAGCTAGCTTTAGTTAGCTTCCGTTACCTAGCATAATACTCGTAGCAATGCTACTAATCAAATCAAATCAACATTTATTTGTATAGCCCTTTTTACACGCAAGCATGTCACAGAGGGCTTCACATACGCCCATAGAACTGCCCCTCAACCAACCTAAACCCTCAGGGAAGACAAGGAAAAACTCCCAGAAAAACTCACGACAGGAGAAAAAATGGAAGAAACCTTGGGAGGAGGGATCTCCTCCTCCAGAGACAGTTGGTGAAAGAGAGGAGCAGAACACAGGTTTAACATAGTCATACAGCAGGGAAGTGTCAATGGGCTTTGAAACACCAAAATCCATTGTTCAACTTGGTAGATGTAGGAAGGGACCGGGAAACTCGCTGTTGCCCGTCATGGAGACTGGTTTCCGGTTGGCGACCAGGTCCAGCGTTGGCAGAACGACGACCTGGTGCTGACAGCTCAAATCCCCCACACCACAGGGGATGTGTGAAGGGGGAACAGAGAGGGGAGAGCAGCGATTAGAGAAGGCCAGGAGCAGCTAACAGTTACAGTCATATTTAGAATGAGATCCCCACCGGTCAAGTGTGGACTAATGCAGCAATTTAGCAGAGCAAAAAAATGGGTATTTGATGCAGCCCTAGACACTAAGACAGCGCCAGCCCCCCTCGGTTGGAACATGAACTCTATTCCAGGGGAGAAAACTCTAAAATAAGTTATATTTATATAATAAGGGTGAGAATGCCCCGTCCCCCATTGTCACCAACTAGTAATGGAAACTATAACAATAACAATATACAGTAACAGGTTTAATTTATTTGTAAAATCTAGATGTTACATGTGATACACACAAACAAACACACAACCCAGGTTTACATAGAAAGTACATATACATACTTACATTTAACAGTCATAGAATTGACTAAACAAGAACGTTTTTAACCTAATTTTAAATGTCGAAACAGTCGAAATGTCGTTCCAGAGAAGAGGTGCTCTATATGAGAACGCCCTGCCTCAAGCAGTTTTTTTCTTAATTTTGGGAACCACCAGATAGCCGGCATCTTGAGATCTAAGTGTCCTTGCGGGGCGATAGGGTGCGAGAGGTAGGGTGGTGCCAATCCATGCAGAGATTTGTAGGTTAGTAATAGAACTTTGAAATCAGCTCTGGCTTGGATAGGGAGCCAGTGTAAAGAGACGAGAGTAGATGTTTTGTGATCAAACTTTCTGGTTCTAGTCAATAGTCTAGCAGCAGCATGCTAGTGATACTTGTTAGCCTCCTCATTAGTACATTTTGAAGCCATACGTTTGTTGCATTGTTTTTATCTATCGATGAATGAAGGCAATATGAGTAAATGCTTAAAAATATCAATGGAATGGACAAACTTGATGGGAAGTTTAAGTCATATAGGTTAGGACAATATTTGCACAGGATTGCCCAATTTCTTTGTTTTCATGCAACTGTTTCAACTATGTGAGGCTCCCACACAGCCTATCACCATGCCCTCTTGCAGGGTAGGGTATGAGAAGAATCTCAGGGAAATGAGAAGAGATCATTATCATTCTTCACTTCACTCTTATTATTGTAGGATATTTTCGTCAGAAGTATTTCGGATCAAAAAGAGTCGGAGTGGAATATCTTTCAAATTTAAGGCAACTTGATGGTTTATTCAGCAATGCAGCAGTTGATACAGGAAGACATAAAAAAGCTAGAGACTCATTCCTATAATCTAATACATTATATAGTCAAATATGAGTAAGTCCCCTTCCCTCCATAATCCTATCTCTCAATAGTTTCCCACACTTTCTCTCAGTTTATTCACCCTCTCATGAGATGACATGTGTTCTTGGCTATATCAGTCTACGGTCATCCTGACCGGCTCTCTGTGTTCCCTTTCTCCTCTTAAGGAGGGGACAGATACTCATAACAAAGGATATGTTCTTCTGTTCTATGGGTTTCTCCTTTTAACCTCTGGCCATACCCCTTCCCCTATCTCTAGGGGGGGTGATGATTCTTATCTTTAATATAATTCCCTGTACTATTTACAACAGAATTTCCTGTGGAAGTGCAATCAACGCACACTCCCTCAGATGTTGGCACGTTGTGGCAACATCTAGCCCTCCCTACCATGTAGGAACATTCGTCATTCTAACCTCTAGTCTGTGTAATCAATACATTTTACGCTACAACGTTATTTTGAATGTTGTGTGTGTAATGTTTAAATGAGCAGCAACAAATCTAAGCTTTTTAATCTATGCAATCTTCATAAATAATAAGTATGCATACTTATTTATAAGTAATTATACCAAAATATTTGTCCAAATTTAAGTTAAAAAAAACGGGCCCATCTGTAACAGACGCAAGCACACCTCACAATTTCCCCTAGAATTTGTACCCTCTCTAGTTATAATATAAAATTTGGACTGTGTTTGAAAATAGGATTGACTGGAATTCTCAACATGTATTAGTAGTTGAGTATATGTGCTAAAAGACACAAAGTTTTGTCAAGAAACAAATATTTTTGAAGTGCTTAGGTTTAGGTAAGAATTACTCACACTTTACTTTTACGTTACTAATAATAATGTTATATACATGATGACCCTTATTCAGATGTTTCTTCTGTGATTTACATTTACATTTAGTCATTTAGCAGACGCTCTTATCCAGAGCGACTTACAGTAAGTACAGGGACATTCCCCCTGAGGCAAGTAGGGTGAAGTGCCTTGCCCAAGGACACAACGTCATTTGGCACAGCCGGGAATCGAACTGGCAACCTTCAGATTACTAGCCCGCTTCCCTAACCGCTCAGCCACCTGACTCCCTGTGATTACATTGTTTCATTATGAATGCACAGTATTTGTGGTTCTTATGTCAGACATCTCAACCTGCAGATACTCATTTCCGGGAGGTGGCTTCTCCCCCACCCCATGATGTACCCCCTCAACCAGCACATGAATGATGCTGCTATATTCATATGCAACTCAATACTTTTTTTCACAGGACAAAATTGGTTGGAGAAATAGCAGCACTCGGTTGATAGTACTGGCCACAGATGCTGGTTTCCACATGGCAGGGGATGGCAAGCTGGCTGGCATACTGGAGCCCAACGATGAGAATTGCCACCTAGAGAGTCAGCTGTATGCCAAGAGCAACAAGATGGTATGTGACAATTGGTAAAATGCTTTAGTTTGGGGTTTTACTGTGCCACCCTAAGTTGAATTAATGTGGCACAGTGTCTGACTATAACAGTTGTGCGGTTATTGTATTTATTAGGACTATCCATCTGTTGGTCAAATAGCGACACAGCTGAAAAATAACAACATTCAGCCCATCTTTGCTGTGACAAAGAACATGGAAAAGGTGTACATGGTAAACAAATGTTTTAAACAATAGTCATCTACTTTGCTCTCTATAATATACACGTTTCACGTATATTTACTATGTTAATACATGTTTCTGTTTATTTATTATGTCGCTCTATGTAATTACTTTTATCACAGGATCTTAGTGCCATGATTCCAAAGTCTGAAGTGGGAGTGTTGTCTGCTGACTCCAAAAACGTAGTAGAATTGATTAAAAAGGCCTACGATGTAAGTAAATATTTGCTTACAATTTTTTCCCCATCAAGTCATCCTGGACCTAGTTCAGAGGAACATAATTGTATATCATTTCAAACTACTGAACTGATTTGAACCTAATAAAATAATAAGCTATTATATCTATCATTTTGATCTAAATAAAGTGTTCAACTCCTGGCCTCAGGTCATTTTATGAAATGGGTCAACAGAATGGATCAATACTGTAAATACTACTATAAATGAACTGAGGGTTATTTTGAATCCTTCCATAGAAACTATCCTCCAAAGTCACTGTGACACATGGTGAACTTCCTGAAAATGTAAGGGTCACATACACCCCCATCTGCAAGGGTGTTGTGGGAACCCTGGGTGACAAAGGAGCATGTGAGAACGTTGGGGTGGGACAGTTGGTAAGTCGTAAAAAAACATCTCAGTGAAAGGTCAATATTTACATCAAAGCTAAACAAATCATTTAAGATTTATTATCTCTCTGATTGCTTTTCTTTCCAGATTATGTTCAATGTCACAGTGATAGCAGATGCATGTATCGATGAAACATCGTTTTTTATTGGTCCCCTTGGCATCAAAGATAAGCTGCTAGTCAAAGTATCAACTCGCTGTGAGTGTACATGTGACGATCCACTGGTTATCAGCCACTCACACTGCAATGGCAAGGGCAAGGTCAGCTGTGGCATGTGCAGGTAGGACAGCCATCAAGTCTATTTTTTATAACTCCATAATATTTTAATTTTCTTTGTTTGGAACCTTATGCAAAGTAAGAGACCCATTTTTGTCCAATCTGTGCAGCTGCAATAATGGATTTGTGGGGCAAAAGTGTGAATGCTCCATCGGTGAAAAGGATGAAAGCTCTCTGAGGGTGGCATGCCGGCGCAATAATGGCACTGAGTGTGAAGGACGTGGGGATTGTGTGTGTGGCCAGTGCCAATGCCATGCCCAGGAAGGTGGCAGCACATACCATGGTCAATTCTGCGAGTGTGATGACGAGAACTGTGAGAAATTCCAGAACAAACTGTGCGGAGGTAGAATCTATTTTTTTCTCTGAGACATTTAAAAATGAAATTCAAATAAATTAAACATAGACCCAACACATATTGAGCCAATCATGTCTAAATGAGTAACATGTCTACTTGGTCTACTTCTTACTAAAGAAGTAGACCAAGTAGACATTTTTTTTTTTTTTTTATCATCAAGATAAGCCAACCATTATCTGAAGCTTACACATGCTATCCATCTCTTGTGGGTCTTGTCTATTGCTGCCCATCCAAGCACTCTAAAGAAGCTCTACGATGTATTTTGCATTAATAGAACATTTAGTATTATTAGGAAGTTAAACTTAGCACAAACGATGTGTGTGTAATTTATCTTTTTTTCTTAAAGGTAATGGGAAGTGCAACTGTGGCAAATGTGAATGTAACCCAAAATATGAAGGCCCTGCCTGTAACTGTAAGAAGTCAGATGAGCAGTGTCGCACACCAAGTGGATCTGTATGCAGTGGCAGGGGCACCTGTAAATGTAACCAGTGCGAGTGTTTGGAGGGTTATGAGCGTCCTTTCTGTGTTGTCTGCCACGGATGCGCCTCCACCTGTCAAACTAAAGGGTGAGAGGCCTTACTGTACTTACTCATCAGTTATTTTAGTGCTATATAACACAAACAAAAACTAAATTGTATGGGTAGATTTATCTTTGCACTCAAATTCCAGGACCCTGTTTTCTTTACTTTTCCTAGATGTTTTACCAACCAGAATTTAAGTTTTCAGGGGAAGCTAATTTAAAGCTGCTGTACTTTGCTCCAGTTTCTGTCAAAATGCTGCAAGCTGCTTTTTTTACCTGCCTTTTAAGAAAAAAGTGTTCAGTCATTTAGACAAAGGTTATATCCTAAATAAGATTTAGAGTTCTATCAAAATATGTACAGTTTATGTATAGCCTTTAATTGTGTGCAAAATGATGACAAAAATTATGACAAATTCTGCAACAACAGTTTTGCTAATGGTAACCCATCAATCCATCTTCATCCGCGGTTCGCTGTAACACCAGGCTAAGCAGGGTATTCCAGACATTTCTCTCTGCAGCAACAACTCGGAGGTTTCCAAAACGAAACATTCTCCTCACCCTAACTACGCCTTCCCGTCATTTTTTACCAAAATTAGAAAAAATGTCTCTCCCAATGGTTCTACTTTTGAGCACTTTGAGATTTCCTCAACACGCCTTTCCTGGGAAATGAATGTGATGTACAGTACAGTACACAAGCAGTTGTGCAGCATTGGCTACATCTGTGCTCTCATCCAGCTGAATGCGAAATATTCCCTGGCTGTCACCTGCTCTTAGAGTTGAGCGGATAATTATAATTATATTAGAGTGGTCCAGCGGTGATTTTCTGGGCCACATCCTCACCAAGCAGTTCTCTAACAATGTCTTTGGTAGCTGGTAATATCAAATCCTATTCAATTATGTGTGGTTTCTTTGCATGACCAATGTGGTATGAAGCCAAAAATGAGACCTTAAATGCCTGTTTGGGGACAGTAGCTTGCTACACAACTGTAGCTGACTGTCTGGCCAGATGCTTTTCCTTTCTTTTGTAAAAGTCAACAGTTTTTTTGGCCTCTGCTGAGTGCTTTTATTCCTAAGTAACGCTGAAGTTGAGAGGGTTTTAGTCATTCATTTGAGAGGGTCTCGATGTAGAGAACACATTTGAGGCACTCAAAGCCATTCTCACATGCAGCAGTAAATCCATACTTTATGTATTCTGCCTCATACTTGTGAGTTTTATTCAGCCAGTATTTCTTCTGATTTTTGCAGCTCAGTTTTTTTCAGTTGGGCTCTTGATCTGCTCGTCAAGTCTTTTCCCTTTCAATTTTTTGGGGGGGGAATTAGCACAAGCTAGATAGATGCTAGCAAAATTTCAGGAGCAGAGCAGTTTGTGGCAGGTGCAGACCCAAGGCCATTGCTAGGAATTCTGGGTACTGTGACAAAATATATGCCCCCCTCTAATATCCTCAGATTCAGCTATTCAGTAACTTCAATGGCACTGACTCTGGAAGAATCTGTGTCTGAATAAGGCAGGGATTGGGACATGTTAACTACTAGCTAGCTAGCTATGTGACTTGACTTGCTCTATCATAATTAATCACTTTCACTTATTTTGAGTGGTTATGCTTCCAAACTATATATAAAGTAATATAAGTAGTATTAACTATCCAAACTGAGCTTAAAACTGAGCCTATTGTCAGATAACTAGCTATGAGTTTCAGGAAACGAGATGTGCTAGCTAACGTGCGGCTTGGCTGCCACTACATAGCTACATGATAGCTAGTGTACTGTTGTGGCGCACCTCTTAAATATTTAGCAGACATTTCTCTATCCTTTCTTTCTTTTCTTTTTCATGCACCAGATTTATGTTGTGACGACATCTTCCTGCCACCCGTTGCTAACACAATCCAACTGTCACACTGAGTCAATACTTGGTAAAATAGTAAAGTAACGTTATGACATCCAAATTGAGCTTGCTCTAGTCTACACTCAAAAACCCAGGCTGATATGATATGTCTGACTGACAGAAAACTTGTACAAGAATTGCAACCTAAAAATAAATGGCTGAAATATGAGTAAAATTTGTGATTTTGAAAATTTCTAAATATTGGCTTACAAAACACCCATCTCTATGAAAAGTCAAGAAAGCATATATTTTATTTTCAGTGCGTTTAAATGACTGCCGCTCATCGCTAGCTAACTTCACTAGCTTGCTGATTAAAGGGCATGTCCCTTACCCTAAGGTAGCTATCATCGTCTGGCTACAGTAGCTAGATAGCTTGGACAAGAACAGAGGTCAGCATGTTAGTCATAATACTTAAATAATGCCTTTACATTTAAAATACAAACAAAATATCCTTAATCATTTGATAATAGTGAAGGTTAGGCTTAGAGTTATGAATAAACCTATGCAGTACACATCCACAATATACATTATGTGCATACTGACACTTCTCATCTTTCTTTTACAGGAAATGCATTGAGTGTCTTGGTTTTGGGACAGGCTCCTTCAGTAAGAACTGCTCTATGGCATGTAAGGGCCTCCAGTATGATATGGTGAAAGAGTTGAAGGTCAATAATCCATGCAAAGTCAGGGATGTGGACAGTTGTTGGTTGTCATTTTCTACTACACAGCTGGATGGAATTGACAACTACACTGCCCAGATCTTAGACACCAGAGGTAAGATTCACCAAAGTACATTTGATCTTTTTGATATACCACATACGTTGCCAACACAGAGTGAAATCCCCAGACCCCTGAATATTTTAAATTTGAAGTCATGTTTAGTGTCACAGTTGATGTCAATTTATGTACATATTTCTTGTACATGAAACAGATTTAGTAGATAAAAAATGAAACAGATAAATAAACATTAATTTTTGATATATGCCTCCTTTGGTCTAGAATGTCCTGAATTGCCAAATATCTATGCCATCATTGGAGGATCCATTGCTGGTGTCGCACTTATCGGCCTACTACTCCTCCTCCTTATCAAAGGCCTCATCTACATGAAAGACTTGAAGGAGTTTAGGAAATTTGAAAATGAGAAGTTGAAAGCCAAATGGGCAAAGGTGAGATTTTTTTTATCCAAAACACAGATGGCGATAAGTATGGCCCAATTTAAGACAAATATAAGCCTTATTTGCAGTATTCTCATTAAATTAAATGAATGCTGCTTGGTGTTGGTGGCAAATAATAATTATTGGTTGCTATTTAAAGGAGTTTGAGGTGAAGATTCCCCCTAAAAAACGTATAAAAAATACATTTGGAAGCATCTATATCGTGAATCTCCTTAAAATCTGAGTCTGAATGATGACGTATAATGGATAAAGCGTTCATGAAGTTCTGCGTGTGATAAAGACGCATTTTAGGTTAATAGAAATGCATGGGAGGAATTCGCGTATAAACTGCATGCAAAACAGCAATTTGGCGTATATGGCACGCAAGACACACAAAAAAAACGTACATTATTGCAGTAAAGTGATAGTTTGGTTTGCATAGATTTAAGCAATCTAGCATAAGAGTCGGGACCGTTTTGATTATCGTAACACTAAGGTATAAGAGAAATGTAAAAAATGTATAGTTTATCCAAAAATAAAATGTCTCATCACTCACCCTGGTTTTGTTTCATATTCAAATTACATACAAAACTAGAGAGGGTACAATTTCTGGGGAAATTGTAGGGTGTGCTTGCTTGCATCGGTTACAGGTGGGTCCGTCCCCTTAAGTTTTTCCCTTCTAGTGATATTTTCAAGCATTTAGCCTACTCATATTGCATAAATCATCAAGAACCCCCTTTGAAACAAGCGAACCCCCTTTGAAACAAGCGAACCCCCTTTGAAACAAGCTACTCAGGGCTTGACAATAACGATGGCCCGATGGCCCGGGGCCAGTAAAAAGTAACGTCGGGACAGTTAAACTAGCAACTCACTGGCCCAATCGGGCCACTGCAAATTATTGATTGAAAAAAAAATTCACATTGTAAAAGTTAACATCCTTCATATGTTTTGCTATCTGCTAAATGCATAAATAACTTTGCAGCTCGTGGGGCGCACAGTTGGCAAATCAAGAGTTGAGTAGTGAGTGGTTGTCAAATTGTAATTCTGTAATCTCAATAAAACATTTTACGACTGGCGCGAGACAATAGTGAAGATGGCAGCAAAGTAGAGCCAGAGAATGTCTAATATACGGAGAACTGCCACTCTCGGGAAACTTCCGGGTTCTGAACTGGTTGCAGTTCCATGTGAGGGCGCTAACGAGCGAGTGCAGAATGAATGGAGGTCTATGGTAGCCTGGTCCTAACCAGACTCTCGTACATTGCATTTGTACAGAGTCTGGCCTCGCTCCATTGACAAGCGTTGACTTCCTTGTAGGCGGGTACTGTTGAAGTTTAAAACTATTGGATCTGCCCAGAGCCACTCTGATCTGCCATAACCAATCGCTAGCGTTCGCTTTAGCCAATTCCTTCACCACTACTGTAACAGAGCTAGCTGCCGTAGCTGGAAAATCAAACTGTTCCCGAACCCCGTGCGGAGGAGGGCCACAACATCATGGCCACCAACAAAACTCAGCAAAACTTGTTCTTGCTCCTGCTTTAGCTGTTGGATATTCGGCAGCGTTGCCACAACGGACCGAATGGCTTTGCTCGCATCTTTCTCCGCCGCCATTCCTCTGTTCGCTGATTCGCTGGTAGAAAATCAACCTGAAAAATCTGACTTACGTACCTCATGGCCAGACCTATGTACAGAAGCAAAAATAAAATTGAGCGGAAGTACGTAGGAGGGCAGAGCCAGGCTAGGTCTATGGAGCTATACCCCTCAAAATCCACTTTTCTCGGGATATAATTTTCTGTTCTAAAAAGCCTTTGAAAATGTCATTGACGTCATACACATGGTACGACCAGAGCTACTGCTTTACGGCAATCTCTGGTCACTTCCTTTTTTCTCTCAAGGCATCGACAACACGCTTCGGATGCCATCAAGCGGGAGCTCGTCAGTCCTTCACTAACCAATCAGCATTCATTAGCAGAATTCTAGCGTGTTATAGGCAACAACGATTCACCCTGTAAGAAATCAAAAGGACATAAGTACTAGTTCATTCAACTTTCGACCTATAATCCATGTTGAACATGCAAAAACTATAATCAAATCGGGAGATTTTACGACAATCATGCGAAAGAGACAAATTTAGCCGTTTAACGCCATAGACTCCCATTCAACATGCACTCGCTCGCGATCACCCCCAGTGGAACTCTGGTGGAACTGCAACCAAATTAGGTACAATGGGGCTTAATAGGGAGTGGCAAGGCTCTCCTTAAACAGGCTCTGGTAGAGCTACGAGCTCAAACGGAAGCAACTTTTTTTATGGAACGAAGATGCACTGTGTCGTCTGTCGTATGTTCCCGTCTAAAGCAGACAAAAGTGGATCTATTTACACAGGCACCGACAATTTTCGAAAACAATCCCAGAGCCATGCTAGCAGACAGCACCTGGTTTGCGTGACAGCTAAGCGGATGGTTGACAATCCATCTTCCAGGCCGTTGACCATGCTGGTCAGGAATTTAAATGTAGATGCCCATCGTGTTATTGCACGACTTATAACAACGGCATATCACGTAATTAAGACAGGCCAGCCGTTCGCCTCGTTCCCCCAGGCTATTGAACTGCAGCAGAAGAATGGTGTCGACTTGAGTACTTAGTATCATACTGATGAAATGCTATGGAAGCTTTTATATATTAGCATTGAGGGACCAGAGGTTTCAGTTTCAGCCACACAGAGTTGTGCAGAGATGGCTGTCAGCAGGGAAGAGAGCATGTCATGTTTGAGGTTAAAAGTCAATTGTTTTGCTGACTATTACCTTTATATTTTTTATCACTAGAAATGTGATTTCCTTTTAGTTTTTTTTATATCCAGGATGTGTTTTGTGTTTCGTGATTCAAACAGTACCGTCTGCTCATTGAAAATATGCCCCCCAAAACGTAAATAAGTTTGACATTAATTTAGGGGAAAATGGCTAATTCAAAAGAAGTTTGCTAGAGGCAAGCTAGCTGCTGTTGTTAGCCACACTTCACTGATTGTTTGAAAGCGCCGGAAATTAGAATGTTTCTTTTGACATAAAGTTTAGCTGTGGCATTGAAGACAGTACTACACACTGCCAGTGGGCGAGCCAAGTCTGACTCTGAGGCTAACGTCAAAACAAGACGTGGTCTCACTCAAATTCCAAGTTTTACACAAATCACAAAAATATGCAACCTACATTAAAATCTCACCGCCTGGCAGTCTTTACAATAGTCATATCGTCATAACATTGCCATCCTTCAGTTTTTTGGTGTAGAATTGACCGAACTATAAAATTATGAAAATACTACTATGACGCTTTCTAGCATGGCTGCCGCCTAAGACTAGGCGATCTCTTGGGCGACCCGCACTAGCTCAAATTACAAAGACTTTCACGACCTAAATCAAAAATCCGAGATTGCAGTTCCACTCGAAATCGCTTTCTCAACAAAGCCCAATGGTTGGGAATTTTTTGGGGTGGCACTTTTCACTCAATCCAAGCTCCAGCTCAAACTTGCATGCTAGAACGTCTCTATCACGTTGTATCCATGCGTCGTTGCTAACGTGTGCTGATGTTGTGACGTAGGCTAGCACTGAGTTCCCTTTGTTGACAGAAGGCACTTTTGGCCACAAAAACGTAATTTCAACTTAAACCATGCAACGGAACGTAAATAAAAATACAAGCAACTCAATCGCTTGGGCCTGCATCATGTCAGAGACGGTCTGGATAACTCCTCTGGTTGCACTGAGTGCGTCTCTCCGTAACAGAGAGGCAAAGGGCTCAACCAACTTGTCCCCGCTATGTCTAACCTAGCGAATTATGTGGAGGGCTCATGGGACGCACCATTGGTGAAAGCACTGCTCCCATTCTCCCATGTGTGTGGAATGATGGATGATTTCCCCCCCCCCACCGGAGCCAGACTTTGAGTTTGAGTTTTTTAATGTAATAAAGTCAAAGGACCTCCACAATACTTTATCAAAGAAAGACATCAATTCCATTCAGTGCCTCTTATGACCACAATGGGTACAGAACTGAATACTTGTAGCCTACTGATGTCGAGCAGTCTAATGAGTTGGAGTTGGTTTCGGTGTGCGAGGTTACCACACCCAGTGCCCCCAAACCATCAAGCACCACACACGTAGCAGAGTCGGGCCCAGCTAGCAAGCGTGTGACCAGACCTTTCGAGTCAACCCCACCTTGGGCTGTGCCGCCGGTTCAGTGCACAGCGGCAGCTGGGGTCCGATGACAATACAACAGCTTTCTGTGTGTGGCTCCGCAGTTAAACGCATGCTTGTCTCTTTACGTTATGTAGAGTGAGGAAATTTGCTGAAGGAGGTTCAACTGACTGCCATGTCACGCCTGTGTAGAAGGATCAAGACATTTTAATAAGATCCGACAACATAGTGATGGTGGCATACATCAACCTGTAGGGAGGGATGCGCTCTCCATCACTTCATTGCTCAGCGAAGGAAGTATAGACTTGGGCTTTTACACACCTGAGCTCCCTGAGAGCTCTGCACATTCCATGTCTGCTCAACAAGGGAGCTGACTTGATGTCAAGGGGCAACCCATGAGAGGACAACTGGAGGTTGCATCCATCCATCGTGTCTCTGATCTGGGCACGCTTCGGCCAAGCACATGTGGATCTGTTTGCATCACAAGCCAACACAGTGTTGTCTATGGTGACGAATTCAGAAAAAACACCCATTCAAAGTTGAAATTTAAAAGTTCAGAAGACTTCATCCTCACATTATCATCAGTGTTTGCAGCCTCTAATCTAAGCCAATCAAATTGACTTAAAACTTTGTGTATGTGTATTTAAGAGGAACCCAAATCGGTCTATAATCTGTTGACATTCTACTCACCAACTTATGTACCGTATTTTTTATTTTTCTTGTGGCTGTGCGGCTTATATTTTGATGCGGCTTATAGCACATTCTTATAACAAAACAACAGTAGAAACACTTTTTTCGTGAATGCTATTTAAATATTAGTTAAGTCCCGGGCAATAGAAAACATACATTACGCACTTACTTACTTTAGTTTTCGAAGTGTGTTACACAACGGCATGCTGTAAGATCGCCTACACTCGTGCATTTCTTGTTATCATTGTTCCCGTATCAAGTGCGGCCTATATTCAAATGCTTATACTCAGATTTGCAAACACAGCTCCCATTCTGGTGGGTGCGGCTTATTTCTAGAAAAATGCAGTAAATATTTTGGACACTGATGATAGAAACCACAGATCCTATTCCTCAAACAGGTTTAAGCCAATTCGTCTTTTACCACTTATAAAAAAGAAAGCTCACAAAACTCAGATCAAACTGTCAAACTAAGCAGTGCTGATCAAATATGGATCAAGATTCTGTTACTGCATTGCCTATTTCTCACCTAAGATGTTTTCAGAAACATATTTTAGTGACTGTTTGGCTGTAATATGAGAAACTTTGTAACCCGGCCACCATGTTGAAAACGGACACAAGGAGGACACAGAGGGACTCACATGAAGTAACATGAACACTCAAATGCACTAACATGCACTCTCACTTGCACTAATATGAACGCGCCACCGAATCCTCTATCAAAACAAAGAATAGAGAAGTTTGGATAACAACACAGGGAGTGTGACGTAATTCTTTGTCCCGGTCACTATAACTCCACTATATCTTTACACAAAAATTATAATAAATATGTAATAATTAGAATAATAAATAAAATATATGTAATAGTAATATAAATTTTATTTTCATGTGGTAATGCAGAAAGTGTGAAGACACCACAGAAACAATGCAAACACGCATTGTAGTAAAAACTATTGCATCAAACTAAAACTCGTGATTTGCACAGTACCTGTTTAAACACAAATCAGAACTGAAAACGTTTTTGGAATGCAGGCCAAATAATGTTTGGATATTGCTGACCTTCAACACCAAAACCTGTTGGCTACTTTACTCCAGCCCATTTTTCAAGGCCTGTAACTTAGGTTTGAGCTGTCTCCCGTCATCAAGATTTAAGAGGATAACCTGGATGAACTCAAAGAAGCCACTTAACTTCTCAGGGTAGCTCAAATGGAGAGCATAGATCAGTCCAGACAAAGTAGCAAGTGACTGCCCAAGATCTGTGAGTCATTACAACCTAATCTTCAAGGAAGATTGACACGTGGTTAGTATCATAGCGAACTCCTGCAGGCACCTCATTCATTGACCACTGCCACCAGAGCTACTGCTCCCTCCTGGGTTGTCTCGAACTCATCCTGAAAAGGGAATAAATGTCCAGTCAAGACAAGCAAACACCATCTCTACACCAGTTTTGCAATTAATACAACAACATTCAACATTCAGTTAAGCAAGGGGTAACCAACATTTTCAAGGCTAGATGATATGACGCCCACTACACAACAAAAATTAAGCAACGTAGAAAACTGCTCTAAAGGCAGCCAACAGGGCACACTACACTGTAAAAAAAAAAAACTAGTAAAAAAAACAGGAACAATCTGGCAGCTGGAACGCCAGATTAAACGCATTAAATTACAGTAAAAAAAAATATATATTAACATTAATTAACCGTACAATTATTGTAATTTTCCTGTACCAAATTTACAAGATATATCTGTAATATTACATTACAGGCTCTTTTATTAATTGAACTTCTCTGTAAAAAAACAGCATTTCTAATTTTAAATGTGTACTATTATCCTGAATAAACCAGATTTGCGGGGGAAAAAACTATTTGTAATTGTACAAACATATGTACGTTGTGTACGTTCACATTATAAACCCATTTTATGACACGTTTTTTTTTTTAACTCAATGTAAAAATACAGCACTTTCAATAAAAACAAGATATAACGATTTAACATTTTCATTCAAAACAAGTCGTGTGCACAACATACAGCATCCAGATGCTGTAATCAGTATCCAGATATTTACAACTGTAGCGTCAGCTAGCTGTATGAATTGGAGAGGAATATTGCTCGCTGCACGTTTGTCTTATAAAACAGGTTAGATCGCAATCTAACTGGACAACAGTTACACTCAAGATGAACACTTAATTTATCCAAACTACAGACCATCACATTACTACGGTGGCCGACATGTGCAAACGCACTGAAAATTAAGAAAACACATGCAAATAGACAAAAGACAAGCAAATTATGAAAACATCTTCATTAATTTGACAACACATGCGCAGCATTCAGCAAACGCGCTGCAAATACACTCAACAAAAAAAAATCTGTACAATTACAGATTTTACAGTGTTCTTGTCCTATTGAACAAATAAAGACAATGTATGCATAGGGAGATGTTAGGGTCCACTGTTCACATTCAATATCAATGTAATGTATGACACATATTTTACCTGATCCTCATATGCCATCAAAACGTCTTCCATCTTCTCACCAAAACTTCCAGCCTTAGGCCCCGTTTACACGGAGGAAAAACGCATATATGTTCATGCGGTTTGGCCTTTCATTTACACGAAAACTGAGGTTTTATCACGGAAAACGATCATTTCTAAAAACTCCGGCCAAAGACGAGATTTCTGAAAACTCTGTTTTTTTGTTGGCGTGTGCACTAAAGTTTTAGGTTCTCAAACGTCAAAATATGCAACAAAAAATGCATCACGTCATGTGAGCATCCTGACCCGGGTCATTTATTTGTGAATCGCGTTACATTTTTGAATCACAAAATACATTTGTGCATCGCGTTACATTTATTTGTGATTCATCCAAACAAATGAACCTCGCGCCATATTTACTATTGAAAGGAAAAGGAAGTCGATCGTGTTATTCGTAGTTGTTGTTGATTTTGAGAATTCTGATTGGTTTGCATGGCTTTATCCTTCTCCTTACACTGCCGCCTACAGGTTTGGCATAGTTATGATAGCGCTCGGGGCGTATTTATGCGGGTTAATGTAAACAGAAACATTTTTGAAAACGATCTTGGCCGGGTTTCCCAGATTCGTTAAGAAGCTCTTAACGCTAAGAGCTTCTTAAGAGCGTTCTAAGAACGCTCTAGAACGCTCTTAGAACGCTCCTAAGAAGCTCTTAGCGTTACGTTATTTTTGAAAATGGAGGGGAAGAAATATTTGTTTCTGTAAATACCCGGCTATGTGTAAACGTGGCCTTACTCTTTTAGCAGCTGAGGTGTATATTTGTCAAGTGCAGCAAAGAAGGCAAATGGATGATTTTGATCATCCTTTTAAGTGCCCTTTTAAGTTTTTACTCACTTGGGCTTCACAAAAGAGTGCAGGCCATGCTTCGGCAATGGGAGGAGCTGAATTCACAATTTCTTCACACCTGAGTGCGAAGGTGCGCTGCATATGTTGATGGATGACAATCTTGTCTCTTTCTGTCGATGTCCTCTTAAACTGCTCTACCATCTCAAGCCTCTGGGTCCCCAGTGTGTCCTTAGTTTCTCCATGGGGATAATTGGGAAGGAAGTTGACTTCCCCTCTTCTGGGTCTTTTGATGTTGGTCCTGGATGCAGCAGCCTCTGTATTTGTCCTTCTACGCTTTCCAGCATTCACAGCCACATCATTTCTGCCAGCCCTGCTCAGTATGGTCCTGTAGTTGCCCATCTTGAAGTGCAGGCTGTTCTGACAACCCTCATACCCTGTTGTGGAACCGTTTTCTTTCAGACAGGGGTGTTTGCTCACCAGAGCCTCTGCAGCCTTGCCAATCTGTTTGGAACTAGGATATGCTTTATACTTATATATTTCAGCAGCCATTACATCCAGCATGTTGTGCTTTGATCCCTGGTCAACCTGACAGTTTTCCCCTCTCTCACAAAAGCAGAGTTGCCCTCTCTTAGAGCATACTCCACCTCGTATGAGAATGTTGGAACAACAAAGACCTCTGGCCATCGGCAAAGACACGCTCGTGAATCTGTTTTATCAGACAGTAACACTGTGTCATCTGTGCTGGTTGAACTCAGATATAACTCAAAAAGTCTATTTTAATGGTTGCCTTGGATGGCAGGTCCTATATGTCAACTAAATTGCATAAGGCATTGTCTAACCCCTTTCACCTCAAATATGAGGGCACTTACAGTCTCTGGACGAGAGGGCAAAATAAGCCTCTCAGCGTTGACATCATCAAGGACGACCCTTAGTTTCAGAACATCAGTCGCTTCCATTTACACTATATTAGCTGCCTAGACCAACCACACACAGTATATCAACTGTTTGTTTCTTCTTACTGTCTGTGCCGCAACAGTTTAATGTAGTGCAGCTGACAATTTTTCTAAGATGCCCTCAAAGCACATGCACCTTACACATGGTTAATAGTAGAAAATGGACATTATCTTAAAATATTTTGTCCAGTGTGCCCAGGGAGGTGATTAGTGTTCATGGAAGGCTGAGGATGGCTGCTTGGTGTGGTGCTGCTCTTTTACTCAGACACTGGAATCAGAATCAGAATTCGTTTTATTCGCCATGTAGTTATACAAACACGGAATTTACTGTGGCAGAATGAAATGTTTAGTTGTGAGAATTAGCTTACTGGAAACTTTTTAGGCAAACTGTGCCATTTGGTCATTAGCTGACACACAGATTCCACCATATGGCTCTTGCTTTTATGATTTTTTAGGTCATACCACCGCAGATGCTCAACATGCCTCATTTATAGAACGTACGTGCGTCGAATGTCCGTGAAAACGTGTACAAACAAAACACAGAAAGTGCACATCCCACTCCAGTTTTCCTTTTATAAATCACAACTTACTGGAAATTAAGCGCACGTGCGGGAGCACATGGTCACTGACACGCCCCAAATTAACATTAATAGGGTTAGGGTTAGTAACACTTTCAGGTGTGGTAAATTAACTGATTGTTATTGACCTTTTAACCTAATTTGTCCTCATGTTCACCTAATTAACTTTTTTAAACACTGGGAACGCTATAGCACGGCAAACGTGACATTTACAAATCAGTGAAAGGTTATTTTGCTGCTGCTCAACAACGAAAACGGAGATGGCAAAAGATGTGGAAAGTTGCTAGATTTGTTGCTCGTCGTTGATAAGATTTTTTTTTCACTAGGGAAGGGGAAAATTCATTAAATATGGCAACACTGTGGCCAGTAATTTGCCACACAGTAGTTCTCACAGTCAAATAAAAGGCAATTTTTCATATCTTTCACCATTGAAGTTTTCTTAAATATTGTCTCGGACTCATTAGCTGAGTGTATTGTCCCATCCCTACTCCTTACTTATGCAAAGAAAGTTGTGTATGCACGTTTTTGTTCTCATTGACAGTTGAGACACGTGAGGCATATAGCTGACATAAAGCTCTTTATATCTATACTTTTATATTTGTCCCATCAACAGGCTGATAACCCCCTGTTCAAGAATGCTACCACCACTGTGACGAATCCAACCTTCACTGGAGAATAAGACCAGACTCCTACACATCATTCTATATTACATGTTGTTAGGTTAACATTGATTAACAATTGTATTCATTTTCTCTTAATTAAATCTTTAGTATAATAATGTGTTTATTTCTTACGTGGATGAAAATCAAGACAGTTTAACAGTTTTAATCCTTCTGAATTTGTATCCTTTTGTAGTATTTATCGCATTTCGGTCATCCTACTACTGTATAATGTACAAAAACATTATGACTGGTAATGTTCAAAACCATTATGATCTGCAGTATGGTATAAATCAAGGAAATGTTCTTCATTGTTCTATTTTACAAATAAAGGGAATGTTTGAAATTCCACTCTTAATTGTGTAGGTGTCACAAAAAAGAGGAGACAACCTGGATACAATCACATGGCACTACTTGTTTTTGCCAGTATAAATAAAGCGTCTTGTTTGTAAGCAGAAACATGCTGCCATTGCTTTTTGTAAATTCTGCCAAATTAGTCCCTTAGTGAAAGAGGTTCTAAAAATGCAGCAGGCACGTCCTTTTTACATCTTCTACCAACTCTTTCTTCCACGGCGAGGCACAAGTATAAAGGGAGGGCCATTGAACTGAACTGGTGTATTGGTCAGGACTGAGCTTCAGGGTTATTTCAGGAAAGGGGGGTCAGAAACTTCCTGGAGCCCAAGTGGCAGCGTCTCAGCTCCATTGGCTTGTTTCCTTTCTGAGGGTAAGCATCAAAGCAGTACTAAAGGCTTGGTTAATGAGTTCAGGAAGCCAGAGAAAGAGGCTGGCCACAAAGGGGTGAAGTTCACTGGAAATCAAGCAAGTGTAGAGAAAGAGAGAGAAGGTGAATGTGTATGATAGCTGGACACAGCACTGTCAAGGAGACACACACCCTCCACCTGACATAGGTAAGTGTGAACAGTGTTTGAACAGAGCAAATTCTTTTGTAATTTTTTCGGCTGAAAAGGCTTTGATTTTGAGATGTACTGCGTTATGCAGTGGGAAAGTAATGCAGGCCACTGGGATCTTAAAAGGAATTACATTAAATATAAAGACGGCAGGGCTACAAAAGTTGTGTGTGTGTTTGGGTGCGTTATACATTGTGTGGTGTACGTGTGTGTTTACTGTTCTACAGTTTGTACCCTGTTCTTGTCATGTATCATATATTTCAATTCTGTAATTTAATGCATTAACTTGTCAGGGAACCTTGCATATTTGTTTGTGTCTGCAGTATGACAGGTACATTAGGGTATCATCCATCCATCTTGACAAAATATGCACAGTAGTCAATAAGTGTATACTGTATGTGCCCATAGAGTAGTGCAGTAGAGCTTCCCATAATCTGCTTCTATCAGAATTTTCCCAAGCTGTCCTCCACTCTAATCAGCAGTGTTCAGGGGGTATGTGTGTAGCATTGATGCATGATTTCCACGAGACAAAAGCAGGGCCCATTAAGGGTCCAAACAGTTGTGTACTGTACAGAGGATCTCTCAGTTAGCCTCCCTCCCACATTTCATGGCTGGTTTAACTCTCTGAAGCGCCGGCTCTCAGTGATTGGGCCAAATCTGATCAAGACGACCCACAGCGAGTCCATAGTTTTTTAGTCCATAGAGTCCATAGACAGAAAGACCAGTGTGAGAGAAGTGACAGTGGAGAGCTGGGAAGAGGTAAGGGTATTTTTTAAACTAGAATGTTGTGCTTTTTTGTGTGATAAAGGTTAGGTTTGTCTGTGTCTATTTGTTGGTTTATAGTGCTTTACAGAGCTATCACAGTAGAATAATAAACAAAAGGGCTTAACCAATTGTACATTCCATCCCAGATTTGGGCTGCTGGGGGTGTTAGTAAAAATCCCATTAAGATTAATTTAAGATCTCATACTAGTATCCATAGATTTCTCACAGTTTGAAAAAGTTAAACTACGGACTCACTTTTTATTTGTGTGCTTGCTAGTCACTATGGAACCAAGAAAATGTTCTCAAATGTTGATGGCCATGCATGTGCAGGTGCTTTTCACCTAGGGGCACACATCTGCTGAGTGTACCTCTGATGTGGGTGCGGTCACATCTGTTACATTGGTGGGGGGTTCGATCCCAGGTACGGGAGAACGTTGGCCGAGTGTACCTCCAACGGGGGCGCGGCCACGTCTGTTACATTAGTTCTGTCAAACGATTAAAATATTTAATTGCAATTAATCGCATTAATGTCATAGTTGCGATTAATCGCAATTAATCAACATTTTATCTATCCTAAATGTCCCTTGATTTCTTTTTGTCCCATAATATTTTCTCATTTTAATGCTCTTATCAACATGGAAAAGTGGATTGGATTGCTTGGTGCAAATGTTTTTTTTGTTATACAATAAAGAACCCCCTTTGAAGATTATTCTACGACGTTACCGGCAGTAGAAATGGAATTGCGATTCAAACAGTACCATCTGCTAACTGAAAATATGCCCCCAAAAACGTAAATAAGCTTGACATTTATTAAGGGGAAAATCCCTCATTCATAAAAAGTTCACTGGCAGCGGACATTGTCAGTAACAACGCAAAATGCGATATAGCCCTGTGTGGAGAAGCTGCCCCGGTAAATTGTACTACTACAGTACAGTACTAGACTACTGCTGTGTTCGTCTTGGTAGCGATTGCGTTGGTTGAATTGGATTTAACGTTCCGTTGTACGGTTTAGGCTGAAATTAATTATTTTCATGAACAGATTGACAATGTTTAGGCTGTTGCTATACAAGCAACTCAATCGCTACCAAGACGAAACTTTTGACACCTAGGTTGTCTATGTAGTCCAAATATTGACTGAGGCTTAGGGGGGCAAAAATAAATAATAATAATAAATATATATGTGAGAGAACAAAGGTTGTGCCCTTGTCGAAGGCTAAGCACACCCAATAAGAAAAGGTAGAAACACTTAAGTGGCTTCGCCGCTTCGCGGCTTGGCCACCAATTATTTCACTATTTAAGTATTTCATGGTCCATTTACCAACGCTAAACAGCTCCCCCAGTCGATTGCATTTACATTTCACATTTACATTTCACAACGTGTTGTGTCGCAGTGCTTCATTAATTGTGTTATCTGTCAAACTCGCCCATAAAAGTCAGTGGGTGGGGCTAGCGCGAATCTAGTCTGATCCAGTGCTTGGATAGAGACGATGGAGGATCTTCATGAACTTTGTAGGGAGTTGGTGAGATACATTTTAGACTTACCTGAGGATGTGGAAGCAGGACCTGCTGACCCAGAGCATGTAGCGAGTAAAGCAGAGGAACTTATTGAAGTTCTTGGAGTTATTTCCACCTAAGTGTTTCTACCTTTTCTTATTATACGATAAGTTTCTCCTCCATCTTGAAATTGTAAAACCTAGAAATGTTTACCATGACCAACAGTTGCTACGTTACAAGAAACCAATCCAATTGGCCAACGCTAGCGTTTTCACGCATTTTCTCCTCATTTACATAAAGTTGAGAAAATCTAACTTGCAACGCTCCGCTCACCTTCCCACAATACCCTACGTGAGTGTCAATGCCTGGTTTCATTGAAAATCAATTGGAAGCCGACGCACCGCGCCGCCCGCTCCGCTGTAGTGGACACGCACCGTGAGGGTGGGGTCTTGGTCAGCCCACAATTTCCAGAAAGGATGTGTGTGGGTGTCTCGCCAAGCTCGTGCGCGTGACAAGGGGATTAGCTGGCTGAGCGGTTAGGGAGTTGGGCTATTAATCATAAGGTTGTTGGTTCGATTCTCGGCCGTGCAAAATTATGTGTCCTTGGGCAAGGCACTTCACCCTACTTGCCTCAGGGGGAATGTCCCTGTACTTACTGTAAGTCGCTCTGGATAGAGCGTCTGCTAAATGACTAAATGTAAAATGACCAAATGTCAAGGGGCAGGATGAGTCTGCGCGCTGTGGAGCAATTCAATTGAATTCAATCAAATTTTGACATATCAAGGTGAAATTGCGTATGGTAATTCAGAATGATGTAATCTTGAAGCCAATAAGGTTTGAAAAACCATCAGTCAAAATTATATTTGATTTATTAACACCAAGATATTGTGGCAATGTGGACATTTACATAAATAAACTTCTTTCTGCCATTTTGCATTGCAGTCATTATTCAATTTGAGAATATATAGAAAGACAAATCTGTAACAAATTTCAAGTCGTGTGGATCTATGGTTCATGAGGAGAATGGTTTTGAAGGTTGTACCAAATTTGGACAGTACAAGAAAAGTCTGACGATATGGGTCCTTGAGGCTTTTTTGTTCCCCATGAGAAATAAGGCATGTCTACCTACCTATGGGCGTACATGGGCCACTAGCCGTCTGGGAGTAGTGAGTGACCTGTTGTATCATTGGGCCAAATTTGAAAAAATCAGGTTGAAGACTTTTTGAGCTATTGATCCATTTAACGGAGAAATATAATAATAATAATAATAATAATAAAACTAACAAAAACAATGGGTTTCCTCCTACCAGAGGAACAATGGTTGTGCTCTTGCCGAAGGCTTGAGCACACACAATAAGAAGAAAAGGTAGAAACACTTAAGGTGGCTTCGCTGCTTGGCCACCAATAACAATAGGGTTCTCCTACCGGAGGAACCCTAATAAAATTAACAATAACAATAGGTTTCCTCCCGACGGAGGAATCCTAAAAAGGTAGATACACTTAAGTGGCTCCGCAGCTTTGCTGCTTGGCCACCAATAATAGTTAAGAGATGGCCTTTTTCAGTACACCTGTATGCAGACCATCTCCACTTTCAATATATGGTATGTAAGGTCATAAAAAATTAAAATGGAGTGTGCATGTGTGAGAGCGAGACAGAGAGGGAGAGGTAAAGGCAAAGTCCAGGTGCTGTAAAAAGGCAAGTTCTGAGATCTAAAGGTGACGGTTGTTTCATAGATCCAGGCCACATCTCTTTCCATTCTCTCTTCAACATCGGGTAAGTCCTGTTCTGCTACCAACAAATATCTGAAGAATTGTCTATGCAGAATATGTCGTGGTAGTTGTGTACCATCTTAACCAAGAGCAGCCAGAGTATTTAAAAACAAAACTGGGCAGTTATGTTGAATGTTCAGAATCAGCCATACAGAGAGTTTGTGTTTTCCTCTCCTAAGACATGGAGTTAAATAGGGAAAGGATTTCTGAACAATTATGCAAATGTAGTAAAAATTATATTCTTTAAATGCACTTTGTCATAAACAAAGTATTCAAAGGTAAACTGTCCATATGATTATTGTACAGAAGAGGCCACAGAAACAAGATACACATTCATTTAGGGAACTAGGATGTGGCTCCAGGTGCAGTGCCTGGAAAATATAGATTGTGCTAAGCTTCACAAATTATATGCTTCCTTTTGCTTCATGTGCTTAGTATCTGGCATTCTATTGTGCTATAGTTAATGATAAAAATGTTATATACTAACTATTGTCAGTCTGAGATTCTATCAACACTCATAACACAAAAAAATATTTAATTCTATCTCAACCCAAGGTAACACTCTTTGAACTGGCCTGAGGCCATTGATTGGTTGAGTCATATTGTTAGCCAATGCATTGGGAGGGTTCTCAGTCCACCAGCCACTTGGAGTTTACCCTCACCAACTTTTATCTCAGTTTCATTTAACAGAAACACTGAGTGTGTTGATGACTATGTGTTGTAATTTTCTCTCATAAGATCTCTAAACAGAAGTAAAAGGGAGGAAATTAAGTCACTGTTATTGGTTTATGATAAACAAACTCAAGGCCCCATTGTAACAATGCAAAACCAGCCTAAGCTCTAAGTAAACACAATATTCCAAATAGACAGACAGACATCTCCTCATTCCTCAAAAATTTGAATACTAAATGTAGAAGCTGCATGAAATGTTGCATATAATGTTCTTGGCACAATGAATCAAGGAAACTGAAAAGAGAGATAGTTTGGTTAGTTTAGTTTATCTCACACAGCAGATACATTCTTGTAAATTGCTAATTGCTTAATGGTAATATTACAGTCTTCAGCAAATATTATATTATTCAACATCTATATTATTGTCTTTTGTTAAATGTTTTGTAGTAAAGTGCAAATATCCATTTACATACTCAATACCCAATTAGAAAAGCATTAAGCAGAATTTTCTCTGTGGTTTTGAACAGCTTTTTATTTTACTCAGGACAGGGCATTTGGTTGATTGACAAACACAATGTAAATTATTTCAACAATGGCTGATGTTTGGCCTAGTAACTTATGGAAGCAGCTGGCAAATGTGCGTCAAGAAAAGCAAAGCAAAGAGAGAATAATGGGCCTCATTCTTGAACGCAGTTAAGAAGAATTTAAGAAGGAATTTCTTCTGAATTGGATTTAGGGAAACATTTGGCATTCATGAAAGTTTTCTCATCTGGGATTTGTTCTGAACTTCAGAAGACTTTCCTAACTCGAAATACCAGTCGTAAATCGGCCAGAGTTGTCTCAAATGCGATTCCTTAAAAAACCACAAGGGGAATCGCATTTAAGAAAACTGTGTTAGAAGTGTTAATGAATTTGTGAGAAATCGTTGGTGATTGCGTTCACATCAACTCTACAGACATCCTCGGATTAAAATAATTATAATAATTTACCTTGCTTAGTGTGCACACTGTTAGATCCAGTGGAGAACAATTCCACTGCTCTTCTTACTGGTATGATGTTGTATGTGACAAATAAAACCTTTTAATTGCACTTGGACTTGAACATCATATAAATTCAACCAGGCCATCCAATTATCACTGATCACTCGACCTTTTTAAAGGGAAGAGTGTGCACCCTAGGCATACAATATGGCACAATTGCTTTTCGCTTGGACATAACGTGCGTTTCTGTTGCTTTCCTAATTGTGTCGATTCTGACTGCACACGTCACTGCTGTTGCGTGCCCTTATAAGGAGCTGTCGGGGCGTGTATGTATGCGAATGAAGGAGCACGAGGACGCGCTTTCAACTTAAGTAAACTCTTTCGGGGGAGCACAGCTCAGAAAACTTCTGCTGCGTAGGAACACATTTTCAAGGGTTCATGAATTTGGCGGATGTCTTTTTCTTACGTTGTTTTTCCAAGGCCGTAAGAAACATTTCAGAAGAAACTTCAGAACATGTTCGAGAATGAGGCCCAATGTCTTCACAGCCCACAGATAATAATTTTTTTACTTAGCACAGTTTATCAGCAATCATTAAGATATCAGTATGCTGTTGCAACAGCACCTCTTGTGCTCGATAGAACAGCAGTGCATTATTTGCAGATAGTTTCAATTAAGTAAACATATTGTGTCCAATGCCAGTCCAAGCAAAATGCTTGATGACAGCAGTCACAGTATGAATTGGTTATCTCTTCAATTGTGCTCAACAAGCATAAACATGTCAAACATTGCATTTTGTTGAGGGTGTGTTGAGTACAGTATGCATATTTTTTCCTTTGGAAATGTCATAAATGTTGATGTTACACTGGATAAGCTTCATGTTGAGAAACAACATGGACTGTTGGACCGTCTTTAATAATAATTTCGAAAAGGGAAGCTCCTCCTTAGTTCTGCATTACAGAATGCACTGTTCAAGATTGGTTGTGGTCTACGTGGTTTTAAGCCTAGTTCCTGTTTCACAGGCAGAAACGGTTTCGCTTGTTATTTTGGGAGATAAAAGTATGCTGTTTCTGTCAGGACTCAACCCATCACTTGTGGTGTAAGCACAAAGAGAAAAGGGCCTACCTTTCACAGCAGGTTATGAAGCTAGTTTAGGAAATGTAAACATTTTAATGTAGGTTTAATGAATGAAAGTCCTTTCAATGAATAATGTATAGTACACTACATGATCCCTTTATGGAATTTCTGGAGAAAATTTTTTTTTTTTAAGAGCCATACAATACCCAATGGATTTGATGCCATCTTGTACAGCTGTTGAAAAATATAATCAACATGGAGAAATATTATGGACAAGACACTGCCTAATATATGCAATTATTAAAAACATTATTAAGTCATGGATGTATTTCTCTTTACCTGTTAGGTCATTTCCAATTTTACCAGGCAACATGCCACAGATCCAAGTCAAAACTCCCGTTAAGAAAGTCCTCAATAAAACCACACCTGGGTTGCAGATATGGAGAATAGAAGTAAGTGATTGATTTGGTCTTGCATGAGCATAATGAATGTTAACAAAACCTGAAAGAAAGATGGTATTTCTCTAAACATTGTTATATTTGATCTCTTTCTATTAAAAAGATACAATATAAAATATTTTGTAATTTTTGAGCTTGCATTTATTACTATTTGTATTGGTTGAGTGTTGCTGTTCTTTGTGTACCACATATGATTCTTATGTATTTACCTGTTGGTTAGGACATGGAGGTGGTTCCCTTCCCTTCAAAAGCATATGGGCAATTTTTTGAAGGAGACAGCTATATCATCCTATATGTAAGTATTTCTCCTTATCCTCTGTGTCTCCCTACATAAAACCTGAAAAGGAAATTAATTTCAAGCATTGCTATTTAATTGCTACCGTCCATATCCTAAAAATATTTAAACCATCAACTGTTTACAACTATACTTTCCCAAATCGTGAATCAAAATGGCCATTGCCTAAAACAATTATGTCTGCATCATCCTGTAGACTACTCAGGTACACAGCTCTTTCACCTATGACATCCACTTTTGGTTGGGGAAGTCCACCTCTCAAGATGAGCAGGGGGCGGCAGCCATCTACACCACCCTGATGGATGACCATCTGGGGGGAGTGGCTGTACAACATCGTGAGATGCAAGGCTACGAGAGTGACACTTTCCGAGGATACTTCAAACAGGGCATTGTGTAAGCATAGGCCCCACCCACATCCACACAGAGATTATGGTGTAAGCATAGATTACACCCACACATGCTAAAATGATTGTGTCACACCACACACTCAGACACCATGACACCATGTGCCAACCTCTTGCTTCTCAGGGCCCAATTTAGAATTTCTGCCTAAAATGACATGATAAGTGAAATGACAAGTTACAGAAGATAATGTAAGAGGTCATCAAAGTGTCCCCTCAAGATTTTGCCAGATATCTCCATAACATATCTAAAAGTGCCCAAATTGGCCTAAGGGTTCAGATTGGCTACATAAGTGTAAACAACTGTGATAATGTTATACAAACCCATATTACAGCAGACATTCCTGTAACACTGTACTGATGGGAAAATTATTTACATGTAGTCATTTTAGCAGATGCTCTTATCCAGAGTGACTTACAGTAAGTACAGGGACATTCCCCCAAGGCAAGTAGGGTGAAGTGCCTTGCCCAAGGACACAACGTCATTTGGCACGGCCGGGATTTCGAACCAACCTTCTGATTAATAGCCCGATTCCCTAACCGCTCAGCCATCTGACTGATATTATAATTTACCACGGAGTTTCTGTGATGCCATATTGTACTTCCTTAACCACTATCAGTCCAAAATATTTAGTTTATAGTTTATTGACATAAATAATATTATTCAATGATGAATGATAAGTCAAACTTAGCCTACATATGTTTTAATTGTATGGTAGTCTGTAATTTTGCACGTTTAGGCTGATGCTACATAAACATAAAACATTTATTGGTTAATAGTCTATATTTAAAAAACAATGTAAAACATGTACTTAGATGTGTTTAGTAGGTGGATGTTTTTACATTTATCAATTAAGTAAAGGTCTATAATAAAGGACCTCAACGTACGTATTGTTCATGTCAATCATGGCGTGTCATGGAACAGGTGACACACCAAACATAATGGCAACAACCTATTGCTTCTCAGTGCACGTCCCTCTGGTGGGATTTTTGAGAATTACATGATATGAAAAACAAAAAAAAGTTTAACCTTTCCTGCTGACGACCACGTTCAATCCAATCAAGTTTGGCACTTTTGGAAACCTCTGGGTTTCCCGTTTCGAACAAGCCATGCATGGTCATATTAGGTCTAGGTTACAATCTAGGAGCAGAGATGTCAGGATCTGTTGAAAAACTGAACTAGTGTCTTGTACATTTACATTTAGTCATTTAGCAGACGCTCTTATCCAGAGCGACTTACAGTAAATACAGGGACATTCCCCCGAGGCAAGCAGGGTGAAGTGCCTTGCCCAAGGACACAACGTCAGTTGGCATGACCGGGAATTGAACTGGCAACCTTCGGATTACTAGCCCGATTCCTTCACCGCTCAGCCACCTGACTCCCTACAAGACACACAAGACACTTCAGTGCACACATTGTTTAGACCTCTGCACTGGCCAATTATGACTTTTCATGTTCATGACACCTAGGTAGCTAGATAGCCAATGAGCTAAGCTTTCTAGAAATATGTAGTGGGTGGGACATACAGGCTTCTAGAAACATGCTCGCTCAACGTAGGGAGGCATAAGGAAATAGCAGACACAGTGAAAATACAAAGAAGCCTCAGTAAACATAAAACATAATACAGTCAATCAAAACTAAATAGCAGCAACAATAATAAATAAACAAACATAATACAAAAAGATAAATAATCAAAGATTTACAAATAAACATTAACACCTAAATAATTTTGTACAAGGTTACACAGTTGAACCTTTAGATTAGTGAGTTCCAAATATTTCCGACGGTCCCCACAGTGTAAGTTATTTTGTTTCGAAATGGTAGCTATCTATCTTAGATAGCTGCCAGGCTAAGTTACCTAGCGTTAATCTTGTAGCAATGCTACTACCATGCTAGTGTTACTTGCTAGCCTTCTAATTAGTACATTTTGAAACTATACTAAAGCGTTTATGGCAAAGTCTTTGTCTATCGGAAAATATTCTATTGGAATGTTCGAAACACATATTTGTGATGTTACACAGTGGGACCCACATTTAAACAATCACATATTTGTGACGCTACTCATTAATGGGTTAAGGGCTTTTTTGTCATGCATACATTTTAAGGGATTTGAGGAAGATCACCAATTCTTTCTGGAAATGCAAGAGGATTGGATGATTTAAAAAAAATCTAGATAAATACTTTACTGGTCTGGAACAGGTCACCTTGTCCCTCAGTTAGGTCTCAATATGGGTTAGATTAATATACATTAATCTGTTACTCATCATCGGGAGGAGCAACAGGTCCATCCTAGTCAATGACTCAATCTGTATCCTCAATCTGAAGAAAATATACATTGGATACTGTTAGTATCCAATGTAGTTAAGGTTTGGTTGGTCTGTTAAGGAATATGTTTTGAATGAGATTGAACTTGCTCTGAAGTGTGTGATAAGTTCTGTCCTCCAGCTGGGGGACAGAAGGACCCTAACCCTATTTGTTAAGGTGAGCGGTTGACCTCAAAAGACAGTGGATGTTGGTCCCCAACAGTTGAAGATGGCAATCAATTATCTAAAGCATAATAGTCACAGAAGATGAAGGTCTTCATCAGGCCCACTATGTTTTCCTCAAGATGTTTTAGGGCTGTTGTAATACATTTAGCAGACGCTCTTATCCAGAGCGACTTATAGTAAGTACAGGGACATTCCCCTGAGGCAAGTAGGGTAAAGTGCCTTGCCCAGAGACACAACATCATTTGGCACGGCAGGGAATCGAACTGGAAACCTTCTGATTGGTAGCCCAATTCCCTTACCGCTTAGCCATCTGCCCCCTAGTATTAACTACAACACACCAAAGATCACTTGAGACATTTCACTGATTGAGTAAACTACACTGAAAAAAACCTAGTTGAAGTGGTTGGATTGTATCACAACGATAATATCATTTTTATATTTGGGTACTTGGTCTAGATCCCCAGGGGTTGGGTACAGGTCTAACTAATCCATGTCCATAATCTTTTACTTCTAAATTAAAAATAATTCTCAAATTGATTGGAATTTATAAGGCTCTCTCTTTTATACATTTATAGTTGTGTTGTGGTGTTTGCTTGTTTATTAATACATATACTTGATCTATAATCAGTTATTTAGTTAGAGGGGGCACCACCCTGATATTGAGTTAGGATATCAAGAAAACTTAGGTTTAATAAGTAATAATCAGTCTTCTGAAGGAATGAATGTGTAGAGCGGATCAAATAATGTGAGGGATCAGAATACGCGATTTAAAACACATTTACATTACATTTAATGAATAGTACTGGATATGGGCTATTTGTTATTGGTTTTAGTAAGAGTTTGATGGGCTAACATCAAAACAAAACATACAATGAGTCAAATGGAAAGAGAGGGAAGGGGAGGAGAAAGAATCAAGGCCTTTGTCTAATAACGGGAATGTCTAGTGGTAAACTAATGGTAGTTTGTTTTATGTGTAGTCTAATCAAAACACACACAATATTACTTACTTCATGCCAATGTTACAAGTAAGAAATATAGCTTGTCGCATTTACGTTCGCCGGTGTGTTGAAGTTGTGGGTAGAAAGCCGAGTTTAAAGCCAAGTTTAAATCTAGTATATTTTACATTTATTTATTTAGCAGACGAATCTGTGTAATCCTATAAAAAAGATTCCTTTAAATCCGCAGTGAGAATGAGTTTGTCGCAATTAGAATTGCATTTGGTTACTCCTGCAGAATTGTGCAGAAAGTGTTGCAATCACTAATGTTGAATCTCAGGAGCTTGGTGAGATTCTTTTTGAATGCCTATCCGTTTTCTGGACTGGCGGTACAAATGTACTCAGTGAGAGAGTATTTGTTGTTGGTATTTATAATCTACATAAAGGGGAGTGTCTTCAATCAGGTAAAACAGTTCCATTGGTCAGTTCCTTGGTTGGGGTGTTGTCCAAGGTGGTTCACAGTTAAATGTGAACTTGAATGCAATATAAAAATTAGTTGTGGGCATAGATTAATTTTTTAAATCTAGATTAATCTCACTGTAATCTTGGCGTTAATCTAGATTAATCTAGATTAAAAATGGCTCATTTGAATTCCACCAAAGGCATTCAGAATATGTGTGCTACCCAAATAATGACTAAAAGTAAGTCTTTGAGAATGGGTTTCTCAAGCCAGGTGGCGAATTAGACCAGGAGCTCATCTCCTGTTTCCAAAATGCATCACAAACTGCTTGAGAAAAGCTGTTATACTATGATAATTGGTGATGAAAATAAATTATGTTCAATAAGATGTACTTGTGTTTATTAACTGTTTATTAGTTAGCTTGGCTGAGAGCTGTGCTGACGGGCTTGCCTCGGTTGCACTCAAACATCGTAGTTTGACGACGACTCTTCCCCTGCGCTACATCAGTGCTTGGCCCGGCATCTTCCGCATTAGCTAAGGGATGCTTTGCGTTTAGGTGGTATTTGAGACTAGAAGAATTCCTACAGTAAACTAATTCCGCATAGCACAAAGTGCAAACAACCTTAGTCTTGTCAAGGTTTCCATTGGGAAGCTTCTTAAAAATACATTTTCCCTGAAGCAAACCAGGCGGCTTCATAGCTGCATCCATGTTAGCACGTCACGTTTGATGTGATAATTTCAAACACAAGGCATACACACAGGTTCGAAGACTCGTTCTCGCCCCCTACAGTGCAATTCGGCTAGGTATACATCCGTGCTAAAATATCAAGGTGAAAGTCATCATAGCTTGCGTAGTATAGACCCAGCTCCCAACCCAACTTTGAGAATAGATTAACGGCAATATTTTTTTTATCGCCGATAAGAGTCGCAGCGCGTTAACGCGCGTTAACGGCCCACCACTAATAAAAATTTATTAAATCCTTTAAAGGTTTGTACCTTGCATATACTTCAAAATCTATTTACACAACATTGATACTGTTGTAGTAGATAACAATACATTGGATACCAAGGTTGACTGATTTATCATAACATGAACAGAAGTTACATTAAAACATCAAATTAAATCAATACAGTATCAAAGTGAAAGCATTCAGTGTCACACAAATTCCTATAATCCTTCTAGTGTCCACAAACAGTGACGTCCTTGAGAAATGTTGGTACGTCCATTAAAAGGTAAATTTTGATTTATCTCTTTGTTTGATCCAGAGTTTCTCTGGAGTAAGAAAAGGCTGAGGAAGGTGGGTCACTTGGCTGGCCCTTCTCTCTCCCATGGGGAGAAGGAGACACCATGGGCCTCATGTATAAAAGATTGCGCAGCTTTCATATCAGAAAATGGCGTACGGACAAAACTACGCACAGAAATATTCACATGCAGAAAACCGGTTGTACGCCGGGTCCTGCGCACCTTTCCTTTATAAATCACAATCAATGTGAGATTGACCGCACGTGAACGAGCCACTGACCCCGCCTTGCCTCCTCCCATAAATGAATATGCAGATGGACTATTAATGCGCTCCTGAGGTCATTTCTTTGTCTGAATTAAAATGAAAAACTAAAATGAAAAACACGCAAAATCTCACAGACTGTGAGATCGGGGTTCTAACAACAGAGGTGGAGGCGAGAAAATGTGTCCTGTTTGGCGGCCTTTCATCAGGTATTAGCAACAAAAGAAAGTCGGCGGAGTGGAAAACTGTCATTTTTGCGCCCTTTCTTGTTTTTAACCTGTAGCACTTTGAGATTTAGCTAAATATAAAGTGCATTACAAATAAAAGTATTATTATAGGGCCGTAGATGCTGTGGGGGAGAACCGGACCATGGCAGAAATTAAGAAGAAATAGTCCGATGTAAAACTCGAAATTAAGAAACGAGTGGTGGCGCATCGTAACAGCATGGCATCTATAGGGTTAGCGAGTCATGCATTTCCTGAGTGATTTTGTCGTCCAGAAAGATAGCGACATTGTAGCACAAAACAAGACTGTCATAATTTTTTATCAAGCATTTAAGCCGAAAATATTACATTTATGGGACTCTGGATGATCTGTCCGCCATTGTTGCAGGTAGCACAGTATTCACATACCCCTAGGTTTCAAGTAAGCTCCCAACCTTACTTGGTTTTAAGGGGTGTATACCCCTTCGTCTTAGTCCTACCCCTAGCTCAAAAAGAGTATTGGGACACCAATTACTCTCACGGGAACGCACAAAACTAAGGGCTAGGGGTTAGGGGTAAGACAGAGTATTGGGATTCGGCCTTAAACTAGCATTTCATTGTGTGATTTTGAAAAATACTTGGTGATAAAACACCCATATCTAAGATAAGTCAAGAAAATAGGGATTTTATCAAGGGTATTTTTATATTTTCTTTCTCTTCACCGTGGTGAAATGAACGGCGCTTGGCGCTTAATGATTAACACAAAAACAATCACAACCTGTCTGAAGGCGTGAAAAGGTCTAGAATCTTTCAAGGGGGATTTCTCTGCTATTGCATTCCAGGTTTACCAACATTTAGATACGCGTATCTTCTTCAACTATTTCCAGATTTCAATGTGTGACACATCATTTGAACACTCACAATTTGCACTTTCACAATTTGTAAAAAACTGAGAAATTACCTTTGCCGACAACGGCCCCTTTTTACTAGCCTGGCCCTAACCTGCTCCATTGACAAGCGTTAACTTCCTTGAAGGCGGGTACTCTGATGAAGTTTAAAACTATTGGATCTGACCAGAGCCACTCTAATCTGCCATAACCAATCGCTAGCATTCGCCTTAGCCAACTCCTTCACCACTACTGTAACGGAGCTAGCTGCCGTAGCTGGAAAATCTAACTTTTCCCAAACCCCGTGGGGAGGAGGGCCACAACATCATGGCCACCAACAAAACTTAAAGATTGTTCTTGCTCCGGCTTTAACTTTTGGATATTCGGCAGTGACTCCGCCGCCATTACTGAACTACAACTCAAACTAGCTAACGACATCAACGTCATCGTTCTCAGCCACTCCCTCGGTTCGCTGATTGGACCTACAAAAATGTTGTTTCCAAAAACTAACTAATACACCGAAATCCCAGACCTAGTACAGAAGCAAAATCAAAATTGAGCGGAAGTACGTAGGAGGGCAGAGCCAGGCTACCTTTTCACCAGAACGTGTCACAAATGTCTGTTAAATGTAAAATCCAACTGTTTCACAGAGTCAAACCTTCAAAAAGGTTTCATAACCTTCATAATCTGATCACCTCAGTAAGACACGGTACTGCTGACCACATTAGCACAAGAACCCCCAACTTTGCATTATATGACGCCACATACAATGTCGCTATCTTTCTGAATGAGCCTCAAATGGTTGATACCAGACCTGGGGTCTCATGTATATAAACGTTGCGTACGCACGAAAACCTTGTGTACGCTGGTTTTCACGCACACGGTGTGATGTATAAAAATTAACTTGACGTGAGAATGTGCGGGCCGTCCGCAAAGTCCTGTACATATGTATTTGCAACCATGTTCTTAATTGAAACGTTTAAAAAAATCTCTAGTTTGCTGCGCTAACGTTACATTGCTGATTTGCACAACAGTCCCGCATTTCTCTGATGAGTCTTGAATGGACTCTATGCATGTCTACAGTTTTAATTAAACTCCATTAGCAGCGAATTTCAAACTAATTTTGTTTGATATCAGTGCTTGCTTTGGAGACATCGATATACGTAACCATAACCAAGTGGCGTCTCATTTCATAGGGCTATGTAGCCCTTACCCCTCAGTTTCGAGACAAGCTATTTTCCTTCTGTTTCTGTCCAATTACTGCTGGCTACGTATTCAGACCTTTTTTCCCTGCCTGACAAGGCTGCAATTTCAGGGTGTTCACTAACTATGCATACATGTTGCACAGCCTTTAATTTTTTCATTGTCACCTCACACTATTTTCAGTGAATTTTTCAATATTTCAAACTTCAATAGCTTTTTGGTCGTGACTTATAATCCTCAAATCCATTTCAGAGTGTTCACTGACTATGCATACATGTTGCACAGCCTTTAGTTTTTTCATTTTGTATGGCTGTACTCAGAGAGACTAAAACACAAATTCTCTGCTAACGACTATGCTTCGGTCTGGAGAGGGCTTCGGCAGATCACCAACTACGAGCCCAGAGTCTCACACACCGTTAACGACTCTTGTCTGGCCAATGACCTAAACGAGTTCCACTGCAGATTTGAAAGACAATTGGACTGTCCTGAACTGCACCTCCCATGAGGCCTCCCCCCCAAAACAGTGATGACTCTCCATTCAGGAGAGAGAAGTTAACAGACTTTTCAAGAGGCAGAACCCCCGCAATGCAGCTGGGACGGACTGCGTGTCTCCAGCCACCCTCAAGCACTGCCTGACCAGCTGTCTCCGGTGTTCACCGGTGTGGACGACGCAGTTAACACGGCCCTCCACTTCACCCTACATCACCTGGACTCCCCAGCATTCTACGCCAGGATCCTGTTTGTGGACTTTGTCTCTGCCTTCAACACCATCATCCCCGCTCTGCTTCCGGACAAGCTCTTCCAGCTGAACGTGCCTGACTCCACCGGCAGGTGGATCACAGACTTCCTGTCTGACAGGAAGCAGTGCGTTAAGCTGGGAACACACGTCTCTGACTCCCGGTCCATCAGCACCGGATATCCTCAGGGCTGCGTCCTTTCCCCTCTGCTCTTCTCCCTGTACATCAACAGCTGCACCTCCAGTCATCCATCCGTCAAACTCTTGAAGTTTGCGGACAACACCACCCTCATTGGGATCATCTCTGACGGGGACGAGTCTGATTACAGGTGGGAAGCTGACAACCTGGTGACCTGGTGCAGCCAGAACAACTTAGAGCTCAATGCTCTTAAGACAGTGGAGATGGTTGTGGACTTCAGGAAGAATACAGCCCCACTCACCCCATCACCCTGTGTGACTCCCCAGTCAACACTGTGGAGTCCTTCCGCTTCCTGACACTATCCTCTCCCAGGACCTCAAGTAGGAACTGAACATCAGCTCCCTCACCAAGAAAGCACAACAGAGGATGTACTTACGTTTACATTACATTTAGTCATTTAGCAGACACTCTTATCCAGAGCGACTTACAGTAAGTACAGGGACATTCTCCCCGAGGCAAGTAGGGTGAAGTGCCTTGCCCAAGGACACAACGTCATTTTGGCACGGCTGGGAATCAAACCAACAACCTTCTGATTAATAGCCCGACTCCCTAACCCCTCAGCCATCTGACCCCCCTCTACTTCTTACGGCAGCTGAAGAAATTCAACCTGCCAAAGACAATGATGGTGCACTTCTTCACAGCCATCATTGAGTCAATCTGTCCATCCATGCTGCCACTGCCAAAAACAAGAGCAGACTGCAGCGTATCATCCGCGCTGCTGAGAAGGTGATTGGCTGCAATCTGCCTACCCTCGAGGACCTGCACACCTCGAAGACCCTGAGGCAAGCGAGGAAGATTGTGGCCGACCCCTCCCACCCTGGACACTCTCTGTTCCAGCTATTCCCCTCCGGCAGAAGGCTGCAGTCCATCAGGACCAAAACCTCACGCCACAATAACAGTTTCTTTCCATCCGCTACTGGCCTCTTCATCAAGGCCAAGGACTCCCACTGACATTTAACTATTATCTATTTTTAGTCCATCTGACACCTGTTGCACTACGCACAAGCCACCTTATTTGCACTATTGCCCATTCATATTCATATTCATTGATTTGATTCGTATTCTTATTTTTATATATATTTTATTTCTATTTTATTGTTTACATTTTAGCCCTTGTGTTATCTTCGGGTCATTCTGACCCATCAGTCATTGTGACCCACCGTCGTATTGCGACAACTTTACCTCATACAAAAACAAAGTGAAGCATTGTCTTTTAACCGTTGGGCTGTCTCAGACCCCCCACATTGCAAAGGTTAAAATAATAATTTTTATTTGTTTTTGTATTGGGTAAAATTGGGTAAACACAACGATGGTTCGTTATGAACCTTTGGGTCATGTGACCCGAAGGCAGCACAAGGGTTAAATTGTTTTACTGTACTTTTATACTTTTTGTGTAAACCTACATGGCGAATAAAACTAAATTCTGATTCTGATTTTCATCTCACACTATTGTAGATGAATTTCTGAATGTTTGAAACGTCAAAAGCTTTTTGGTCATGTGACCTGTACATCTCAAAGGCCTGTTTATCTGCTAACAAAGTACATTTGCACATGTCCATTTAGAGACTTTCTCTCACCTAATCACAATTTGTGTTAATGACAGAGACATATCCAAACTCTTTGACTCCTAGAAAGTGGAGTAAGGAGTAAAACCCAAAGGCCAACTGTAAAGTCAAATAGGCCTGGACTGGTCATTTGTCATACTGGGCAAATGCCCGGCTTGCTGAGGCACCTTTTGGGGCGGTGTAAAATAAAAACTTAATAAGAAGAATAATAATTTGCCCATTGACCGGCCCATGAACCAGGGACGGCATTGCTTCTTTCTATATGCTGACACTGGGATAGCCCAATCACTTCTCTTACAAGTCCCCACCCCTCCCCCTTATTAATATGTTTCTTGTGAGTCAGATGCCATGGCCCAGAGACATACATCTGTGGAGCTATGACGACAACGACGATAATAATAAACCAAACAAATTAACGTTGAAAAAGGAAGTACTTGTGGCTTGGGACACAGTCACTGTAATCAACAGAGTTGCAGAGAAGCATAAGCTACTAAAGAAACTGCTGTTATTGTAAGGGGAGATGAAATTGTTGGTATTAAGACACAATTATTAACATTATTCTAAATATTGTATCTCTGTACACTGGAGATAATGTGACACATTCCTCATACTTTACAAAAGTATACTATTTACTTAGGCCTACTGTCATTTTATTTCATAATTTCAAATGATACTTTGACTTTCAGTAAAGCATTTTCTTTGACAATTACTTGTACTACTACTTGAGTATGGAGATTGTGTGGGCCTACTCCACTGCCACCTCTCATCACCAGGGGGTCAGTCAAGAGTGAGTGAATACATTGGTCCACTTGCACCAGCACAATTGTACACAGCACTAACTAGGTACAGATCCTGCTGTTAAAGCAGATAACTAGATCCAGCTCTTTGGAGTCTGCTGGACCAAAGTATGAACCGCTATCCAGTGGGTCAACTGGACACCAAGGACATCAACACTGCACAAGACTGGACTCATGGCTTCACCTTGCTCGAAAAGTTAGTGTTGCCCAGTTGGAACAAGCCCTCACTAATGGCGTAACTATTTGTACTAAACTTCACTGTCATTGACATTTGAATTGTTCTTGTTTTTCTCATATCTCTGATTATTTGTCCTATAATCAAGCCTTTTCTATAGAGTATTATTACTTTTTGTATTTTTATTTGATGTGTATTCTTGTAGTTCAGTAAAAAAAAAATCCATAGTATTAGTTGTTGTGCAGCCTTATCCGAAAAATACAGTATTCAGTAACGCTTACAAGAATTTTGTTCCTTTTAAAATAGTAAATAATATTGATAAGATTATCATTTACTTTAGTTTTTCAACATGTTATATATTGCTAATAAAAGGGTGGATTCTTCCCATTAATAATCACATTCTACACATACTTGACTACACTAAATGAAGATGATGAAAATGAACAAAATAAAGGCTGTGCAACATGTATACATAGTCAGTGAACACTGACATGGATTTGAGGATTAAAGGTCACATGACCAAAAAGCTATTGAAGTCTGAAATACAAAAAAAATCACAGAAAATAGTATGAGGTGAAAATGACAAAAATAAAGGCTGTGCAACATATATGCATAGTCATTGAACACTCTGAAATGGATTTGAGGATTATAGGTCACATGACCAAAAAGCTATTGAAGTTTGAAATACTAAAAAATTCACAGAAAATAGTTTGAGGTGACAATGACCAAACTAAAGCCTGTGCAACATGTATGCATAGTCAGTGAACACTCTGACATGGATTTGAGGATGATAAGTCACATGACCAAAAAGCTATTGAAGTTAGAAATATTCAAAAATCCATCTACAATAGTGTGAGGTGAAAATGACCAAACTAAAGGCTGTGCAACATGTGTACATAGTCAGTGAACACTTTGAAATACATTTGAGGATTATAGGTCACATGACCAAAAAGCTATTGAAGTTTGAAATACAAAAAAATTCACTGAAAATAGTGTGAGGTGAAAATGAACAAAGTAAAGGCTGTGCAACATGTATGCATAGTCCGTGAACACTGAAATGGATTTGAGGATTATAGGTCACATGACCAAAAAGCTATTGAAGTTTGAAATACCAAAAAATTAACAGAAAATAGTATGAGGTAAAAATGACAAAACTAAAGGCTGTGCAACATGTATAGATAGTCAGTGAACACTCTGAAATGGATTTGAGGATGATAAGTAACATGACCAAAAAGCTATTGAAGTTTGAAATACTAAAAAATTCACTGAAAATAGTTTGAGGTGAAAATGACAAAACTAAAGGCTGTGCAACATATATGCATAGTCATTGAACACTCTGAAATGGATTTGAGGATGATAGGTAACATGACAAAAAAGCTATTGAAGTTTGAAATACTAAAACATTCACAGAAAATAGTTTGAGGTGAAAATGACAAAACTAAAGGCTGTGCAACATATATGCATAGTCATTGAACACTCTGAAATGGATTTGAGGATGATAGGTAACATGACCAAAAAGCTTTTGAAGTTTGAAACATTCAAAAATCCATCTACAATAGTGTGAGGTGAAAATGACCAAACTAAAGGCTGTGCAACATGTATGCATAGTCATTGAACACTCTGAAATTGATTTGAGGATTATAGGTCACATGACTAAAAAGATATTGAAGTTTGAAGATTTATAAAAAAAGAAATTACAACCTGATATGAAAATGAACAAAATAAAGGCTGTGCAATGTGTATGCATACATCTTGAACAGTTAAACATCATTTTGATGTTCCTAGTTCATGTTGTTGAAAAGCTATTGACTGTTGAAATTTGAAACGTGTAATTTGATGGTCCCTATACATTGTTGCGCGTTATTTAGGCAACCAGAAGCATAGGCTAAGCGGCCGGTCTTAGCGGCGCTAAACCCCGGCTAAATTAACACAATACTGGGCGTCCGAATATCTGTTGAATATCGAACTTCAAACCAACTTTACCATGGTAAAACAAACGTATGGCAAAAATTTAAGCAGAAGGCATGCTTGGAAGTTGACAAAACTACTTGTGAAATATTATATTTAAGGGTACTTGACTGAAGACCGCAGGAGGGGTCATGGGGGTCGGGTGCAGTGTGAGACGGGCAGCGGCCGAATGCGGGGGCCTTGGCGGTCCGATCCTTGGCTGCAGAAGCTAGCTCTAGGGACGTGGAACGTCACCTCGCTGGCGAGAAATGAGCCGGAGCTGGTGCGCGAGGTAGAGAGGTTCCGGCTAGATATAGTTGGCCTCGCCTCGACGCACAGTATCGGCTCCGGAACCAGTCTCCTTGAGAGGGGCTGGACTCTCTTACACTCTCACCGAGTTGCCCTCGGTGAGAGGCGTCGAGCTGGGGTGGGAATACTTGTTTCCCCTCGGTTTGGCGCCTGTACGTTGGGGTTGATGAAGAAAGTGTTTTGTCCGTCTCTTCATAAACGGAGTGACTAAGTTCAGTTGAGTTCTGGATTTTAATAAGTATTTATCAATCTGCAGATTGGGAGAGAAAACCAGTCTTCTATAAATGACAACACAACACCAAGCTTAGGTCTCAACCAGGTCTCTCTCAGCTCTGAAAGCCGAAGGACCATCTTTAATAGGGCACAAGAATGTAAACATAGATTGTGACAGTCAGGCAGGAATGAGGTTACAACAGTCTCAGAGAAAGAGATTCACTGCTCCCCACACATGACAACTCTCAGACTAGAGTTCATTGGTGGAGCTCTCCTTGTAATCAAGACAAGGAACGTTTAGCCAGTACTTTCTCCTGACCCCGAACATCTATTAACCTGACACAGACACAATATACTCTTATTAATAGCAAGCTTACATGATAAAGGTACTAACTAGTATCCAATGACTAGTTCTATTGATTAGTGATTAATGTAAGCACACAGGAAATCCCAATTTCTTCCACAGGGTAGCCTCCCTCCGCCTTTGGCTGGGGGGACGGGTCCTCACTGTTGTTTGTGCTTATGCACCAAACGGCAGCGCAGAGTACCCACCCTTTTTGGAGTCTCTGGGGGGGGGGGGGGGGGTAAAAGCGCTCCTCCAGGAGATGCCCTCGTCCTCCTGGGGGACTTCAATGCTCATGTGGGCAATGACAGTGAGACCTGGAGGGGCGTGATTGGGAGGAACGGCCCCCCCGATCTGAACCCGAGCGGTGTTTTGTTGTTGGACTTCTGTGCTAGACACGGCTTGTCCATAACGAACACCATGTTCAAGCATAAGGGTGTCCATATGTGCACTTGGCACCAGGACACCCGAGGTCTCAGTTCGATGATAGACTTTGTAGTCGTGTCGTCGGATCTGAGGCCGAATGTCTTGGACACTCGGGTGAGGAGAGGGGCGAAGCTTTCAACTGATCACCACCTGGTGGTGAGTTGGCTACGATGGTGGGGGAAGACGCCGGTCAGGCCTGGCAGGCCCAAATGTAATGTGAGGGTCTGCTGGGAACGGCTGGCAGAATCCCCTGTCAGAAGGAGCTTCAACTCCCACCTCCGGGAGAGCTTCGATCATGTCTCGGGGGGGGGGGGGGGCGGGGACATTGAGTCCGAATGGGCCATGTTCCGGGCCTCCATTGTTGAGTCAGCTGACCGGAGCTGCGGACGCTAGGCGGTCGGTGCATGTCGCGGCGGTAACCCTCGGACCCGGTGGTGGACGCCAGAGGTGAGGGATGCCGTCAAGCTGAAGGAGGCCTATTGGACTTTATTGGCTGGTAGGACTCCAGAGGAAGCTGATGTGTACCGGCAGGCCAAGCGGAATGTGGCTTTGGCGGTCGCGGAGGCAAAAACCCGGGCGTGGGAGGAGTTCAGCGAGGCCATGGAGAATGACTTCCGAACGGCTTCGAAAAGGTTCTGGACCACCATCCGGCGACTCAGGAGGGGGAATAAGGAGGTCTTCAAAGGAATACTTTGAAGACCTCCTTAATTCCACCAACACGCTTTCCGATGTGGAGGCAGAGTCTGGGGACATCGGGGACACCCTTCTATCTCTGGGGCTGAGGTCGCCGAGGTGGTTTTTGTCCTGGTCGTGGAACTGTGGACCAGCTCTACACCCTCGGCAGGGTCCTGGAGGGTGCATGGGAGTTCGCCCAACCAGTCTACACATGTTTTGTGGATTTGGAAAAGGCGTTCGACCGTGTCCCTCGGGGGCTCATGTGGGGGGTGCTCCGGGAGTACGGGGTACCGGATTCCCTGATCGGGGCTGTCCGGTCCCTGTACGACCGGTGCCAGAGTTTGATCCGCATTGCCGGCAGTAAGTCGAACTTGTTCCCGGTGAGGGTTGGACTCCGCCAGGGCTGCCCTTTGTCACCGATTCGGTTCATAACTTATACGGACAGAATTTCTAGGCGCAGCCAGGGCGTTGAGGGGTTCCGGTTTGGTGACCTCAGGATCGGGTCGCTGCTTTTTGCGGATGATGTGGTCCTGATGGCTTCATCGGGCCGTGACCTTCAGCTCTCACTGGAGCGGTTTGCAACCGAATGCGAAGCGGCTGGGATGGGAATCAGCACCTCCAAATCTGAGGCCATGGTTATCGACCGGAAAAGGTGGAGTGCAATCTCCGGGTCGGGGAGGAGATCTTGACCCAAGCGGAGGAGTTCAAGTATCTCGGGGTCTTGTTCACGAGTGAGGGAAGAAACCGTCGTGGTGAAGAAGGAGCTGAGTCGAAAGGCGAAGCTCTCTATTTACCAGTCGATCTACGTTCCTACCCTCACCTATGGTCACAAACTGTGGGTAGTGACCGAAAGAACGAGATCGCGAATACAAGCGGCCGAAATGAGTTTTCTCCGCAGGGTGTCCGGGCTCTCCCTTAGAGATAGGGTGAGAAGCTCGGTCATCCGGGAGGGGCTCAGAGTAGAACCGCTGCTCCTCCGCGTCGAGAGGGGCTAGTTGAGGTGGCTCGGGCATCTGATAAGGACGCCTCCCTGGTGAGGTGTTCTGGGAACGTCCCACTGGGAAGAGGCCCCGGGGAAGACCCAGGACACACTGGAGGGACTATGTCTCTCGGCTGGCCTGGGAACGCCTCGGGGTCCCCCAGGAAGAGCTGGTGGAAGTGGCCGAGGAGAGGGAAGTCTGGGCATCCCTGCTTAGGTTGTGTGTGACATAATAAATTACAGTTTGCTGAATGATTGAAGGGCTAGACAACAATCGTTCTAATGAAATATGATCAACACAGAAATTAATGACAGATTGACGAACGCCAATTCAGTTTCCGACCTTGCCTTGGCTACGAGCAAGAAGCACCATCTTGTGATCATTAGGGGACCATTGACCCCCTAGCGCTATAAGTAGCCTAGCGAAAACCGGCTGCACTGTGATGCAAATCAAATAACATCACACATGACGTGGCCAGAACTCATCTGGAAGCTTAAGTAGCCTACAGTATTTAGTGATCCTAAACATGTAGTTTATTATATTGAGTGACTTCTTCAACACTTTTGTAACATGCAAGAAAATAAACTGTGAAACAATCTAAATAAAATCTCCTAGAGGAAAATAGGGAATGCTTTTCACCAGAGCGTGTCACATTTTACGATTTAACCCAAAGTGGCATACGAACTTAAGCTAAGACAATATCACATTTCCAAATATTTGTAGAAATACAGGAATTTTCATGGGTGTTGTGGTGGAATTCTGGGAATCAATCACCACAAAACAGCTACATGTCTTTTGAATATGTATTTATTAACAAACAAACCATTGAACACAGAACACAATTGTCTATGATACACAAACATCAAACTGCCAATAGGATCAAAAACTTGAGCATCTAAAAGCAATGCCTCTCTCCGTTTTCGACAGCTGGTTGAAACAAGCACACTTTTTTTTACGCAAAACCTGGACAAATAAAGACGCATTCCCACAAGATCAGATTGTGTATCTCTTCCTTAGCCAAAACAACCTCTCCTCAGAGGCCTGGGGCCAGTTCTCCGTACATCGCTAACTCAGTTAGCTGGATTTGATTGTTGACGATTTGTCATTATCTTGGATTCCTCGGTTCTTCGAAGCTCATTCTGGACTTGCTGTCATAGCAACAAGTCCTAGCTTAAACGTGCTCGGGAGCAGGCTTATTTTATGTAAACAAGATTTGATTGCTACTTTATAAGCAGAGGTGATACAGGAAGTCTGTCGCAACCATGTCTTGTCCGTTTTTTACGCCAACAACCTGTTGCGGAAGGTGCAAGAATAATTAGAATTAAACCGAATTAATTGCTCATTGCGTGATAGATAGATCCTTAAGCACAGCGCGATATGCTACTAGCCTATACTTTTTGAGAGATCGCTTTTTTCGTGAGGATGTCATTTACATCATACATTTGTTGAAACCACATTATATGACATTAAAGATGATAAACAAAGTATGAAAATACAAAAACATAGGCCTAGCCTAAGCGATAAAACATCTAACGTGTTCACTACTATACATTTAATTTGGTCTGCTACTTTTTGCCAGCCCCCTTTCTTGGATTTTGCAGGGTATTTGATGTATTCCCTGGCGTTCTGATTAAATCTTCAAATTCTGAGTAACCTTCGAGCAAGCTGTTTCTACATTTAGTCATTTTAGCAGACACTCTTATCCAGAGCGACTTTCTCTGTTTCTCTGTTGGTTCTGTTGTGGAAACGGTGAGCAGTCATAGACTTCTGTGACCAGCCAATAGCAGCGTTGCTGATCAAGGTTTCTACTATCAATACCCCCTTTTAGACCAACGCATAACTCAGTCCAGCTATACCGTAGAGTTATATTAGAGGCAGCTACTTTTGTCTTCCAAGATGGCGTCCCCATTAATTTCTATGAAAAGTGCTCAGTGGCACAGTGAGGCAAGCGAGAGCGCGAAACCGGACCGCGCTATCTTTTTAGTTCCGGCTCTTCCGGTCTAGCTTTAAAGGCCATATGGCAGGTTAAACACTACTGTTGATTAATGGGTACATGAAGCACTCAAGATATGTATATCATTTAAAATATCTCCAAATGGTGTCTCCAAATGGTGTTAAAGACCAGCTTTTGTGGTTTTTGGTGTTAGCATTAGCATATTAGTGCAAATCGGCGATGACGTCACATTGGGGAGTCGTGGAGGAGAGAAGCCTCAGCCTAGTACTAGAACTATGGCGACTGACTGGGATGAAGAAGAGGTGGCAAAAACCACTAATGTGTATGATGGCCCGCAGCCATATAATTTCGAACCAAGTAGACATGAGAGGGCAAATGAGGAATTGCCGAGACCTGATGGCCGTCAAAGCCAATTAAATGGATGGTCCGAGGAGAATGAGTGGAGAGTTGTTGAAGTGTCCTGGTGAGTTGCTATCATTTAGCAACGCAGCAACGATCTCTGGAGCTAGTCTACGAACAGCAGTGCACATATACAATTTTTTTTTTACTGTCAGTGAATAGCACAGAGTGAAAGTCAACGTTTTCTTTTTATCTAGTGACAGTGATCATTCAGGGCCTGACATTAGATTTACGTTTCACTTTTCCATGCACAAAAGTCACGTCCGGGTAATGATTGTGCCTTTGACCAACGAAGATGAGCTGTAATATTATACAAATGATAACAATTGAGGTGTTATAAAAAATGCATTTGTTACATTAAACATTTACACAATTTCTGCAGAATGAAACACTTTCTGTTATGTACTGTATTGCAGCTTCGTCCCAATATCTCTACAGACCGTGCAGCTAATTAATGCTCAACACTTGAACGGGGGCTTATTACTTGAAAGAGGAATTACTGCGTATTCTCAGTTACACTATCAGGGCTTGGAAATACTGTGACTTACAAAAGTAGGCAAATGGCTAGTAGAACATAACATTTCATAATAATTTCAGTCAATCAAACAGCTGCAAGACCCAGTGAAATGTTATATACAGCTAGAAAACTAACGTTAGCTAGCATCGCTAACGGCATTGGCTAACTCAACTTCGGTAGGCTATCCTCAGTATTTGCACGCTGGCCAGTGCAAGTACAGTAACATGGCATTTTATTTTGTTTGAGTTTAAACTTGTCCAGTGGGGGGAAAAAAATCCACTTGTCACGGACAATCATGTCGTTAGCTGTAGTTCAGATAAGTAGACTAGTACTACCGGTAAACTTATCTAGATCTAGAAAGAAGACACCATAGCTAGCCCATCATGCGATAGGCTAGCTATGGGCTAGCTATGGGCTAGCTATGGGCTAGCTATGGGCTAGCTATGGGCTAGCTATGGGCTAGCTATGGGCTAGCTATGGGCTAGCTATGGGCTAGCTATGGGCTAGCTATGGGCTAGCTATGGGCTAGCTATGGGCTAGCTATGGGCTAGCTTGCCAGTCCCACCTAGAAATCCCCCCAAAACCATCCCTAATTAAATATTTTCCCCGACGTTGTAAACACATTTCCGATTAGATGTCCCATGTTTTGATGGTACTAGCAGCGACCATATTAGACATTTTCTGGTACTAGCCTAGTGTTTATTTCTAATCGATTTCAATGGTCTCTAAGCGGGCTTTGGTCGGTCGTCTCCCCAACGTGACGTCATTCAATGCATTGTGGGGGAAAGAAGAATCATTGCAAAAAGTAGCTACTATTTCATATTATATTCCGTTTTGTGACACCCAACAACATCAAATACAATGGATAACAGTTTAAATGTTTAAATGTTTATTACCAACAAGCGAATAGCGCAAATTCGTTGGAAAAATAAACCTGCCATATGGCCTTTACAGACATCCCAAGTCTCCCGGAAGGTCCGGGAGTCTCCCGCATTTCAACAGCGGCTCCCTGATGCCCGCAAATGCTATACAATCTCACGGAAATCGGGGGTTTTGTATTTTGAGCGAGCGAGAGACTGTCCAATGGTCATTTCAGGTAGAGATAAGCTAGTAGTATGAGCCAGGTTCGAGAATCGAACAAATATTATTGGGGGAGATAGTTTTGTAAATGTTGACTGGAGTTAATAGAATAAAAACGACCAGAGCTGGGTGCCTAACCGTAAATGCAATACCACCTACCTCCACCAAGCCGAGGGGCGAGGGGTGGGGGTCTGAGCTATACTAATTATAAACAACATGGTTGTTCGACGAACCGAATTAGCCAGATCATGATTAAGAAGATGATGTCATCTTGGATGTGTCATTTGATCTCGGATGTAATAAGTGACGTACGGAGAACGGGCCCCTGTTCCATAAAGTGAGTTTACTGAATAAGCCAGACTTATGTCAGTTAGTTGGACTAATTTCAAGTTCATTCGGTTCCATAAAGATAGCTCAACGTAGTTCGAACTCAGTTACTATGGTAACTTATGCTTCGAAACTAGCCTGGTCTGGGTCAGGCTTAGACCGTGTTCTTGCTTAACCAGATGTTCCTGTAACACTGACCCAGCGGGCAAACGATGATTTACCACGGACATTCTCATTTTCTTATTCTCATCAGTTCAATATGCAGGCTACATTTATAGAAAATCAACTTAAATAGCCTACATAGGCTACAACATTTAGCCTAATGCATTAAACAATGATGAACAATGATTTGATACACACCATGGCCGTTAAAATTGCTTTAAAACCAAAATAATTTTGGATTTGACCAAGTGTCAATCCAAAGGTTAAAGATCCTGTAAAGCAAATTCCATGATTTGCTTCTCAGTACATTATATACGTGTGAAATTAATTCCTGAAAGCATGTGCAAGGCACGAAAACTTTGTTGCACTGAAATGTGGAGTTAGACCGTAGAGCAGTTTCTCTTCTGTTTTCAGCTCAGGTTTTGTATAGGCGGAGCCAAAAAATGACCGATCTACGTCACTTTGACCGATCTACGTCAGATCACTGCATGGCTCCTCCTCTCACCCGGTGAAATGGTATAAAACCCTGTAGCTCAGTGGTTCCCAATCCTGGTCCTCAGGGCACCACTGGTCTGCATGTTTTAGATGTTTCCCTGCTCCAACACACCTAATTCAAATCAAATGGTCATAAGCAGGCTTCTGCAGAGCTGAATAACGACCCATACATTTGAATCAGGTGTGTTGGAGCAGGGAAACATCTAAAACATGCAGAACAGTGGTGACGATTGTAACTATAATGTTTAATTCTCAGGGGATTTATACCCAAGAACAGTCAGATTTATTGTGCTTTGTAGATATAATGCTGCTACATCTAGCCAGCGCATAGGATTTCTTGCATCATAACTTCTGAACAGTTTGACCAAAAATCACAAGATTTTTCTGATCCTTTGTGGCATACCAAGTCGTAAAATATAACACTTTCCCACGTTGGCCATTTTGGGCGTCGGCCATTTTAAATGTTGTCCTAAAATGATATACTTACTGAACGCAATGGCTTATCATTACAAAACTCGGTATACATCTTTTGCACAATGCCATGAAGGTAATCAAAACGTTTCGGGGTGTTGCCAAAAAGTATAATTTAAAAAAAGCAAATCTTTTTTTATTGGGTGTGCTTTGCCTTCGGCAAGGGCACAACCTTTGTTCTCTCACATATATATTAAACGTATTATTTATTTTTGCCCCCCTAAAACTCAGTCAATATTTGGACTATATAGACAACCTAGGTGTCAAAAGTTTTGTCTTGGTAGCGATTGAGTTGCTTGTATTTGTATTTATGTTCCGTTGCACGGTTTAAGTAGAAATTACGTTTTTGAGGCGAAAAGTGAAGCTAACGGTGGGTAACTTGCTAGCCACAGTCACTGAAGCTACTAACGTCACGAAAACTCGCGTGACTATCTCTAGCAGAACATTAGTTTAGCAGCTCGTTAACTTCTGGGAGATAGCTAGGCTAACTGCTTTACTGCAAGGCAGCTGCAGAAACGCCACAAGCAAAGAGGCCTGGGTCACACAATTGTGATGTGTAATGTACAATATAAGCTGATATTATTAAGGAAGTACATTTACTTTCGGAAACAGTTGTCTACTATTTCACTGAAGCATTAGCATCATGACATTAGCCTCTGTTGCCCGGGCAACACATACTACACCGGTCTATGATGCATCTGTTTTCAATCGTTAAAATAAACATTCCTCACAAATACATTTTCGTTGTAGGATTTATTAGGACAGTAGATTACAAGTAAACGATTTGTGGGTGAAATTATCATTACATTTACATTTATTCATTTAGCAGACGCTCTTATCCAGAGCGACTTACAGTAAGTACAGGGACATTCCCCCCGAAGCAAGTAGGGTGAAGTGCCTTGCCCAAGGACACAACGTCATTTGGCACGGCTGGGAATCGAACTGGCAACCTTCAGATTACTAGCCCGACTCCTTCACCGCTCAGCCATCTGACTCCCTCTCATTACCTGTGGTTTCAAACCAGTGTAGCTCACTGCAACGCTGTAGCCTACGTGAGACACTACAAAAACATCTACACAGCTGTTTAGGAAGTCAAACGGCGACAGAACATGTTCGGCACTCCCCTTACTTATATCAAAAGTCTATCTAACTACTAACCTGAACTTCATTGCCACAGCCTAAACTTTGTCAATCTGTTCATGAAAATAATTAATTTCAGCCTAAACCGTACAACGGAACATTAAATCGAATTCAACCAACGCAATCGCTACCAAGACGAACACAGTCTAGTACTGTACTGTAGTAGTACAATTTACCGGGGCAGCTTCTCCACACAGGGCTATATCGCATTTTGCGTCGTTACTGGCAATGATCGCTACCACTGAGCTTTTTATGAATGAGGGATTTTCCCCTTAATAAATGTCAAGCTTATTTAAGTTTTTGGGGGCATATTTTCAGTTAGCAGATGGTACTATTTGAAACGCGATTCCATCTGAGATAGCTACTGCCGGTAACATCGTTGTTAGAATAAGCTTCAAAGGGGGTTCTTTATTAATGAATGAATGCATTCTTTAGGCTAAATGCCTGAAAATATCACGAGAAGGGAAAAACTTTAAATTATGTTTAAGTCATAGAGATTAGGTCCATTTTTACACCGGTCTGCCAAATGTATTCGTTTTGATTCAACTATGAGGCTGCTGATCACCATTCCCTCTTGCAGGGGAAATGAGAAGACAACTATTTCATTCTACTCTTCACTCTTAGTATTTTGAGTTGTGAATGAGCAGAAAAAATTATGCTTTTAAATCTATGTAATCTTTATAAATAATAAGTAGGCTATGCATATTTTTTATATAAAATATACAGAAATATCAGTTGTAAAAATGTCATAAAAAAACGGACCCCTCTGCAACCGACGCAAGCAAGCACACCTTACAATTTCCCCAGAAATTGTACCCTCTCCAGTTAATTTTGCTTTGCTTCTTTAACTACTGAATTTCCATCTTGTGTGCTGCTTGCAGCTATATTGGTACATGTATTCATACTGGATCGTCACGATTCAGTGCATGCTGTCAGACAAAGAATACATGTGATACATACAGTACATATTTCACGCCTGGGTGTGATTGTTTTTGTGTTCATCAGTAGAAGCGCCGAGCACTGGTCATTTGACCACAGTGAAGAGAAAATATACATATCTTCGCACTCAAATTCCAGGACCCTGCTGTCTTCACTTTTCCTATATGTGTGTTTTATCACCCAGTATTTACTTTACACACTGAAAAAATTGTTTAAAGCTACTTTTCTCCTGGTTCTGTTAAATAGCTGCCCAAATTCTGCACATTCAGAATTTGTTTTCCTTGCCTTTCAACGCTGCAATTTGCATTTCTAGCAGCAGATGTTGCAATGGTTCTGTTAAATAGCTGCCAGCTGCACATTCAGAATTTGTTTTCCTTGCCTTTCAACGCTGCAATTTGCATTTCTAGCAGCAGATGTTGCAATGGTTCTGTTAAATAGCTGCCAGCTGCACATTCAGAATTTGTTTTCCTTGCCTTTCAACGCTGCAATTTGCATTTCTAGCAGCAGATGTTGCAAGGGCTCCCTTGCACAATTATGTCATTCAGAAAAAGATTATAGCCTACATATGATTAGGTATAGCAAAATATGTAGTTTACATATAAGCTAAAATTGTATGCAAAATGATGCAATTTAATGGAATCCCAGTGAGTGCATTTGCTTCACTACATAGCCATTTGTGTGTAGACAGGTAAGCGCAATTCTTATCTTATGTCATTAGCGGCAACAACAATTTTAATGGTAAAATGCAAATATGTTTTGTGAAACAGATACACATAACTAGTAAATGTATTTCTAAAATATCGAGAGATATAAATGAGTCAAGTGAGTTACTATACATGAGTGAATTAGTATTTTACAAAATCTTAAACCTCGCTGCAATTTATGCCCATATTCTGTACAAAAACATGCATAAACATTAAAAGAAGCCAAAGGAAATGTATTCTTGAGGTGGTGAAAGAGCTGTGTAAGCATCAGAATGGAATGCTTGGAATGTTGACGGTATCTAGACTTGGTGGAATAAGTTGAAGGGACCTTGAGGGACCAAATCCATTTGTTCACTACGTGATCGATCATTAGAAAGGGGGATGGGATTTTGCACCTTTCAAACAGCCTATGTAAAGGGGAAAAACAAAAGCCATATATGTAAGCCAAACATGCAGAAGATGTGCTTGAAAGTTGACAAAACTACTTGTAGTTTCCTAGGTTCCTATTTGAAGCTTTAGCTTGACGCTCGACTTAATCTCTCATTCCATATATCACTAGAAAATATTCCACAAGTCCACTTCTTGTATTAAACTGTTTATTTGAAACTCTTGAAGCAACATTACAAACAAAAAAGGTTATTCAGTACATAAAATATCCAAGTGTAGAGAGAGTGCGAGGTGAAAAGGTGCCATTGTCGGCATTCAGAATTCGTTAATGGTTTAGCTACACTTTTTTTCCTGTGTGAAGGCTGAAACAGTTCAAAATCTTCCCAAATTCATCTGCACTTTCATAATCTGTAAAAAACTGAGAAAGTGACTTTGTCAAACATTTATTGTTCTTAATTTATTGTCAGGGCTTGGGCCAAGTACTGCAAATAGGAGAGGCAAGTGTAACCAGTGGAAATTCTCAAATTTCATCTGAAATTCGTTGTTTTATTTATTACAGGTCCCAGTATGGATCGCGGGCTAGGCATGAGCAGTAGCGCATTATGTGTGCAAATGAGATTTGCATTTGATAAATCAAGTGGGTGGCCTATTTACTAGGTCTACAACCATAATGACAGATACTAGACAGTGAACATTACACTCACTGGCCACTTTATTAGGTACACCTCTTCAATTGCTTGTTAACACAAATAGCTAATCAGACAATCACATGGCAGCAACTCAATGCATTTAGGCATGTAGACTTGGTCAAGACAACTTGCTGAAGTTCAAACCGAGCATCATTTATTTGATTTAAAATTTGATTTAAGTGACTTTGAACGTGGTATGGTTGTTGGTGCCAGACGGGCTGGTCTGAGTATTTCAGAAACTGCTGATCTACGTGGTTTTTACGCACAACCATCTCTAGGGTTTACAGAGAATGGGCCGAAAAAGAGACAATATCCAGTGAGCGGCAGTTGTGTGGATGAAAATGCCTTGTTGATGTCAGAGGTCAGAGGAGAATGGGCAGACTGGTTACAACCAAGGTATGCAGAATACCACAACACAAATGCACAACACGTCAAACCTTGAAGCAAATGGGCTACAGCAGCAGAAGACCATACCGGGTGCCACTCCTGTCAGCTAAGAACAGGAAACGGAGGCTACAATTCGCACAGGCTCACCAAAATTGAACAACAGAAGATTAGAAAAACATTGCCTGGTCTGATGAGTCTCAATTTCAGCTGCAACATTCAGATGGTAGGGTCAGAATTTGACGTAAACAACATGAAAGCATGAATCCATCCTGCCTTGTTCAGGCTGGTAGTGGTGGTGTAATGATGTGGGGGATACTTTGGGCCCCTTAGTACCAATTGAGCATTGTTTAAACTCACCAGCCAATCTGAGTATTGATGCTGACCATGTCCATCCCTTTATGACCACAATGTACCCATCTTTTGATGGCTACTTCCAGCAGGATAATGCACCATGTCACAAAGCTCAAATAATCTCAAACTGGTTTCTTGAACATGACAATGAGTTCACTGTACTTCAATGTCTCTAACCCTAACCCAATGGCCTCCACAGTCACCAGATCTCATTCCAATAGAGCACCTTTGGGATGTAGTGGAACGGGAGATTTGCATCATGGATGTGCAGCCGACAAATCTGCAGCAACTGCGTGATGCTATCATGTCAATATGGACCAAACTCTCTGTGGAATTTTTACAACACCTAGTAGAAAGTATGCCACAAAGAAATATAGCTGCAAGCCACAATGTGGTGGCCAAGCAGGTCAGATAAACCAGAAGAAACTTTCGACATCTAGTGACTGCGGTGTACCTGGCTTCCTTTGCAGTGGCTTATAGTCTCTTTAAACAGAGAATCAGAGACATGACAAGCTTATCAGCTTTGGCTGGATTTGAACCTCTGACGTTGACGTTGCCAGGACACCAATTTATCCTAGTGAGCTATTCTCAGTGCTGGAAATCAGATTTCAGTGACTGCGTAAAAATATAAGCAGTTTTTCCTGTGGCAAGCGGTTGTCCGATTTGGCCCAAGTTTAAACAGCTGTAATTCAGTCCTATTTTGACATGTCAAGGTGATTGTGGTCTGAAGATAATCTGTCCCAAATTTGGTGAATATTTGATATATTTTGTAGGAGGAGTAGGACAAAAACGTTTTATTAATTCATTCAAAATGGCGGCCATCAATTCGTCTGGTATCACAAGTTAACGTGTCAGACATGGGATCGCCCCCCTAGAGGTTAGAGGACACATATCTACAAAGCACAATAAATCTGACTCTTCTTGAGTATAGATCCCCTGAGAATGATAATTATTACCATTATACTGTTAGACAGCTACTGTGGCATACCTAGCATCACTAAACAGATAAACCAGTATCATGACATGCTTGATGACTGTGGCTGGGTTCTAACCTATGACCTTGCACTTCTGAGGAACCCGACTTAACCCAGTGAGCTATTCTCACTGCAGGGAAATGCTGTGTTCAGTTACTGTATAAAAAAAGTAAGCAGTTTCTCCTGTGGGAAGCGTTGTCAGATTTGACCCAAGTATAAAAAGCTGTAATTCAGTCGTATTTTGACATGTCAAGGTGATTGTGGTCTGAAAATTATTTGATTACATGTCCATGAAAATAGGAGCAACGGCGAACAATGAGTTTGTTTTAATGAAAATTCCAAATGGCCGACGCCCAAAATGGCAGACACGGGACAGTGTGATATATTTCGAGTTAGTATGCCACTTAGAATCAGAAGAGACCAATCTTGTGATTCATGACAAATCTGTTCAGAAGTTATGATGCAAGAAATCAGATGCACTGGCTAGATGTAGCATCACTACATATCGACAAAGCACAATAAATCTGAGTATAAATCCCCTGAGAATGAAACATTATCGTGACCATTATGATTATACTGCTCGACAGCTACTGTCGCATACCTGGCATCACTAAACAGATAAACCAGTATCATGACATGCTTGAGACTTTGGCTGGATTCGAACGTACGACCTTGCACTTCAAAGGAGCCCGTCTTATCCCAGTGAGCCATTTTCAGCGCTGGGAATTGCTGTGTACAGTTACTGTATACAAAAAGTAAGCCGTTTCTCCTGTGGCACGCGTGGTCAGATTTGGCCCAAGTTTAAACAGCTGTAATTCAGTCCTATTTTGACATGTCAAGGTGATTGTGGTCTGAAGATAATCTGTGCCAAATCTGGTGAATATTGGATACATTGTGTAGGTGTAGGGAAAAAAGTTTCATTCATTCATTCAAAATGGCGGCCTCATCAATTCGTCTGGTATCATGCGTTAACATGCGTCAGAAACGGGATCTCCTAAGATATCACGAGACATAGGAAACACTTAAATACGACAAACAAATCAACAGTTATTGGTCAAAACACAGTTTTGCCTATTGTAGCGCCCCCTAGAGCTCAAATGACCCTACCTTTTTCGGACCTCTTAATAACAGGGTCATGAATCCATACACCAAGTTTGGAGTCAATGCATCAAAGATTCACTAAGATATGACCTCACTTCCCTTTTTCCGGATCAGTTGCTGAATTTGATTGGCTGTAACTAACAAACGGTTGCGAACATCAAAGCTCCAGGGGATAACTTTTGTGAGGCTTGGTCTGAAGATCATCTGTGGCAATTTTGAAGAAGATTCGACAAGAATTGTAGCGAAAAAACATTTCTCCTTAACATTCAAAATGGCGGAGAATCTATATGACTGGGTATGACGTCATAGAGTGCGTTGAACTTGTCTTGATCCAGGGAATCCAATGATACCTCATTTTGGAAAATGCGGCATATGGTTCAAAGGTAACATGTGTAAACACACCTTCAACTTTGACCCATTGGTGGCGCTAGAGGGTTGGAATGGGAGACATGAAACTTGGTGAAAGTGATGAGGGGACAGGTCCCAAAGAGTGTGCCAAATTTCACAACTTCTGACCATGTGGTTCTAGGGGCTGCCATAGACTCCCATGGCAGAAGTATAATAATAATAATTATTATTATTATTATAAGAAAAGGTAGAAACACTTGAGGTGGCTGCGCCGCTAGACAGAAAGTTACACATACAATCATTGCATTGGTCCGAATGCCATTCAATTATTTTGTATGGTCCAAACAAAAATGAATGGTTGTGTGTATTACAGTCCTGTGACACCCACACATATTGAATTAATAAAAATGTATTGTCAAACCTTTAGATTTATTGGTTTCTATCAGGATGTAGTTTATTTCAGCAAATATGACAAAAAGACAAAAAGTGCTCAACAACATTACCTACACTGCCTTAAACACGTATTTGTAACAAAAAGCGTGGAAAGTATCCAATCAATTTTTTCAAGTAGATAGACAACCCATAAATATGAGGTGCTAGCTAGACCATATCGACAGAAAGCAAGCCTTTATGGTAGTAATTCACTTCTTGCAAGGTACCTAGGTATGAACAAACTTGTCTTAATTACTTGCTTGACAGCAGTTCAATAGGAAATGTGTCAAACCGTATTCCCAGCAAACTTATATTATATACTTATATATCCCAAAATAAATTTCAAGCTATTTAAAAAATATTCAAAGGGGGGGTATATTTTCAGTTAGCAGGTGCTAACTGTGTTTGTATCGCGATACCAGCTCAGTACTGGGGGGTATTCGTCGTAGCTCGCTAAGCGGTTTAGCGAGCTAATTTTCAGGCTAAGATAAAAAACGCCCCTCTTTTTGGTTCGTGGAAGCAACTTTCGATAAATCACCATAGTAACATATCAATTAGCACTAACCTGCTCCAGAGCAGGCTAACGTAAGTGTAGCTGGATAAGCTTGCCACACCCCCGGAAAATAACATGGCAGCTCCCTTTTTGAGAGACCCAGTTGACCAAGGAGCTATATTTTAGTTCGATTAGCTTTCCATACCAATAGAGTTCTTCGCGATTGCCAAGATCCTTTATTTCACACGGATGAGTTCTTGTTTGAGCGATATCGATTCAGCGGACAAGGACTCATTTATTTGCAAGACCTTCTCGGGCCGTACATTGCAAATATCATACGCCGCAGCAAGCGTTATGAGCTTATGCTGCTGTATGTGAATATGTAACGCTATGTTTTAGGAAATGTCTTGTCTTATCTGTTGTGCCTGTGCTTTTTATATGTTTCACAGTGGGAGAGTGGGAAACGTCATATCGATTCCTTTTTATGTCTTGGCATGTGAAGAAATTGACAATAAACTTTAACTGTGCTTCAGACTCTGCATAGCCTTGAGGTTTTTTGCGTCAGGTATAGGCTAAATTTTTATACAGTATAGGCGATGCAGAAAACATTGGCAAAGCCGCAGCATGCGTTGCTGTAAGAAAAGTGTACTTGGCGCTTAACCAGCTGATGAATCAACTCATCATATTCCCTGGCCATGTCCCAGTCAATGAAATCAAAGAGGGATTTACACATAGGCCTACATGCATATACACATATATAGTACATGATATAAGCTCAGTAGCCTACATATATCCTCATAAGTGTCTATGAATTCGTATCAATTAGATACTCTTTGGCCTTGTTTTTATCTAGCCTACTTATTCTGAAAATTTCCATTAAGCCTACTGCCAGCAGGCACATTTAAAGAAATGTGATCTGATTGGGGTAATGAGGCACTTAAGATGAGCCTATACATTTCCCCAAAACTTTCGCATTTATAGCTTATCGGAAATTTTGCCAAGCTGCTTGTCTTCCTCTGGCAGCGGCGGTGTTTGACTTAGGCATGATAATATGTTTATTGTTTTCGCAGAGACAGACTCATTATAATAGTTTGCTCGGATGGCGAGAATAGCCTATCACCGCTCTCTCTTTTGTCTTTTCCGCCATCATACCGTTAGAAAATCACGGTTTTGGTGATCGACCTTTCCTGCCTTTTGAAGTAGGACGTGCACGTGCAATTTCCCTGATAAGTTTAGCCTGATTGAAATTAACCACATGATTTGGATGCGGATCAGCCGTTGACGAACCGATATTTGCTGTTCTCACTCATCTCGCTAATGTTAGCGGGCTAAAGGGACAATTGATTAACTTAGCTTCAACCCTTACGACGAACGGGGCCCTGGACGGCCAGGAGTGACAACGTTGGCATAGTTGTTTTAATGAGCTTGTTTCAAAGATGTTTCTTTGTTAATGAAATGCAATGAGTAAATGCTTAACATCAGCAGAAGGGGAAAACGTAATGGGGTAGAATTCTATTCATAATATAGTTTGGGACCTTTTTTACACAGCATTGCCTAATTTCTTAGTTTTGATTCAGCTGTTTCAACTATGTGAGCCACACATCAACTCTAGCCTAAGGTACCTCTTGCACTCAGGAAGATGAGGGAACCGTGTTCCATTCTTTACTTTGTAAATTGAGAAAACAGGACAGGAGTTATGGCTATAGTGCCACAATCACACCTCAAACCTATTTTGTTATACTATTATTATTAGTATTCCTCCTTCAGGGGGGTATTCGTCGTAGCTCGCTAAGCGGTTTAGCGAGTTAATTTTCAGGCTAAGATAAAAAACGCCCCTCTTTTTGGTTCGTGGAAGCAACTTTCGATAAATCACCATAGTAACATATCAATTAGCACTAACCTGCTCCAGAGCAGGCTAACGTAAGTGTAGCTGGATAAGCTTGCCACACCCTCGGAAAATAACATGGCAGCTCCCTTTTTGAGAGACCCAGTTGACCAAGGAGCTATATTTAAGTTCGATTAGCTTTCCATACCAATAGAGTTATTCGCGATTGCCAAGATCCTTTGTTTCACACGGATGAGTTCTTGTTTGAGCGATATCGATTCAGCCGACAAGGACTCATTTATTTGCAAGACCTTCTCGGGCCGTACATTGCAAATATCACACGCCGCAGCAAGCTTTATGCTTTATTATGAGCTTATGCTGCTGTATGTGAATATGTAACGCTATGTTTTAGGAAATGTCTTATCTGTTGTGCCTGTGCTTTTTATATGTTTCACTGTGGGAGAGTGGGAAACGTCATATCGATTCCTTTTTATGTCTTGACATGTGAAGAAATTGACAATAAAGATACTTGAAACTTTAACTGTGCTTCAGACTCTGCATAGCCTTGAGGTTTTTTGCGTCAGGTATAGGCTACATTTTTATACAGTATAGGCGATGCAGAAAACATTGGCAAAGCCGCAGCATGCGTTGCTGTAAGAAAAGTGTACTTGGCGCTTAACCAGCTGATGAATCAATTCATCATATTCCCTGGCCATGTCCCAGTCAATGAAATCAAAAAGGGATTTACACATAGGCCTACATACATATACACATATATAGTACATGATATAAGCGCAGTAGCCTACATATCCTCATAAGTGTCTATGAATTCGTATCAATTAGATACTCTTTGTCCTTGTTTTTATCTAGCCTACTTATTCTGAAAGAGTTGAGATCATTGTTTTCGCTAGCAAGATCTCATTCGATTATTAATTTCCATTAAGCCTACTGCCAGCAGGCACATTTCTTTAAATGTGATCTGATTGATTGGGGGTAATGAGGCACTTAAGATGAGTCTATAAATTTCCCCAAAACTTTCGCATTTAGCTTATCGGCAATTTTTTGACAAGCTGCTTGTCTTGTTCTGGCAGCGGTGGCGGTGTTTGACTTAGCCATGATAATATGCTTATTGACTTCGTAGAGACTCATTATAATAGTTTGCTCGGATGGCGAGAATAGCCTATCACCGCTCTCTCTTTCGTCTTTTCTGCCATTATACCGTTAGAAAATCACGGTTTTGGTGATCGACCTTTCCTGCCTTTTGAAGTAGGACGTGCAAGTGCAATTTCCCTGATAAGTTTAGCCTGATTGAAATTAACCACATGATTTGGATGCGGATCAGCCGTTGACAAACCGATATTTGCTGTTCTCACTCATCTCGCTAATGTTAACGGGCTAAAGGGACAATTGATTAACTTAGCTTCAACCCTTACGACGAACGGGGCCCAGGAGGAAACTTATTGTTGTTATTATTATTATGCTTATCTCCTTAAATTGTCCAATAACGCAAGATCTCCAAGGTAAAAAGTTTTGCACATTGATACAACAGGCCACAAGTACACTGCAAATGGCCCACTTAAGCCTAGAGGTTGCTAAAAGCCACGCCTATAGTACGTGATTTTCCCTCTGCCCCTTAAGTCCAAAAGTGAAAATTGGTGTACTAGTTAGCAGCGTTATTTTTGGGCTGGGTTGTTGAGCTGCCTGCCGTACCAAACCGTTATTGGAAAGTGAGCACAGTCCAGTAAAAATGTAACACCTCTTTCCCAGAGAACACAAAACGTTCTGAACCAACACAAGAAATTTGCTTTTTTGTGTTGGTGATGATATTGTCTCACTTGAAGGTGGAGGAGCAATAATAACCTTTCAATTTTTCAGCAGATTTTTTAAAGTGTATATAGGCTGGGGTGAGTCAGTGTGATACTATTACTTGGGATTGGGTTATGTGAAATCTATATAGTCATCATCTGACAGAATTTTCCTTCAGTTACAAGAAGGGTGGCGTTGCATCTGGAATGAAGCAGGTTGAAACCAACACCTACAACATTCGCCGACTGCTCCACGTTAAAGGGAAGAAGCATGTGGTGGCAGGAGAGGTGAGAAAGTCAGAAACAAAACCTTAATCATTGTTGTCCTGACTAAAAACAAACTCTATTTTTTCATAACTGCCACATAGATGCACCCTGCCCAGAGTACTAACAACTTTAAATGCCCTATGTGTCAGCGTCGCAAGCCATTCGGCTTCTGAGACTCTGAACTGAAATACGTGCCTTATACATACTGACTGTACACACTGCAAACACTAATCTGTGTTATTATAGCTATGGTTTACTCAAACAAAATGTTTCACTACACTGTAGACATGTTTACTAAAGATATTTTTAAGCCGAGAACAGGCAGCTTTCACGTGACTGGCTGTTGGAGCAATCCATCCATAAAGGGTAATACACAGAGTTACATTGTTATAATAATTGTCCCATTAATACTCACCCTTATCTCTTTCCAAAGGTGGATATGACCTGGAGTAGCTTCAACAAGGGGGATGTATTCCTACTAGATCTGGGCAACCTCATCATCCAGTGGAATGGACCCAGGAGCAACCGTCTGGAGAGACTAAAGGTAAAAGGGTATTTTGGGTGAAACAAAAATCAGTCCATTCATTCCATTCAAACACAGCGTATACATTAGGAATGCCTAGGTGTTTAAACAAAAGCATATATTCTCAAGTTGTTTTTGTTATTACCTGGGTCAAAAATAATGAGGGTGCAAAGCATAGAATGTATAGGGCAGTTTGTTTCTTGTTGTCTTTTAAAGTAGTAAACCATTGTTTAAAATATGACTGCAAAACCTTGGTTTGCAATTTTGACCTCTCATTAGTCCTGGGGTACTGTGTAACCTTTGATTCAAAGCAAATGTAGATGTAGTTGTGTGTCATCAACATAGCAGTTGATGTTCATGACTATGGTCATTGTTTACTTTAGGGAATGAATCTTGCCAAGGATATCCGTGACAGGGAAAGAGGTGGCCGGGCACAGGTGACTGTTGTAGAAGGAGATGACGAGAAGGCATCGGAGGAGACAATTAAACTGATGAAAAAGCACCTTGGAGAAAAACAAGACATCAAGGATACCATCATACCCGATGACATAGTGGATGACAAGCTGAAGTCCAGTGTGAAACTCTTCCAGTGAGTTCTGGTTCATTATTGCTCTTTATTCTCTCCAAGAATAAGTAAAAATCCATTAAAACTCCTAACATATCAGAAACCTCAAATGTTTGCTATAGGTAGATATTGTCATAACTTTTGTAACACATTTAAAAACAAAGTTAATAGTATAATCATGCGAACCAGCACGGTAGTGAACCCAGACTGTCCCACCACATCAACCAAAATCGCCCAAATACGTATTACCAATAGAGCAAGTTAGTGCAATAGTATGTGCCAAGAGAGTAAATGGTGCTTCTAATCAGTTATTAGCTAATGGGCAATCTTGCATTACAACTGTCATGCTAAGTGCAGCCTGACTCTTCCCCATCCCACAGTATCTCAGATGCCCAAGGAAACCTGGTGATTCAGGAGGTGGCTGTAAAGCCCCTGACACAGGAACTGCTCAATCACGAGGTGAGCCACCATGTCAACAAGCTCAATAATGTGTCCTTGCACCTTTATCAGTCGATCAATCTGTTTATATTTCTCTTACTTCCTCTCAAAGAAAATATATTTCATGGGCTCTCACATACACTGGACAAAATGTTCTGAAAATTCAAATTTGCAAACCTAAAAGGAATCTTCAATTGATTTCCTTAGGACTGCTACCTTTTGGATCAAGGTGGTATACGAGTCTTCATTTGGAAAGGAAAGAAGGCCTCAAAGACAGAGCGAAATGGGTCATTGGATAAAGCAGAAGTGAGACACCATGACACACATGACACATTGTGAAACAGTTGCACACTTTCTTTCATATTTTAATTGATATCCCTTTGCTGTCCTCTGGAGGGTATTCAGGATGATTAACACTAGAAGCGCCGAGCAGGAGTCATTTGAACCCAGTGAAGATAAAGAAAGTTTTATCTTTGCACTCGATCAAATTCCAGGACCCTACTTTCTTGACTTTTTCTTATATGTGTGTTTTATCACCCGGCATTTTTACATTTTCAAAATCAAACCAGGGAAAGCAAAATAGAGGCTATTTTGCTCAAGTTTTGGTTTTATTGCACATTCAGCCATTTTTTCCCCTGCCTTTCAAGGCTGCAATTCGCCTTTCTATCAGGAGATGTTGCAAGGGTTCCCTTGCACAAGTCTGTCATTCAGACAAAGGTTATGCAGCCTAAATAAGATATGTCTAGCATAATATGTATAGTTTATATATAGCCTATAATTACGTGCAAAATGATGACAAAGATTTTTGTGAATTCTATGAAGTGCATTACCTTCACATGGGCGTTTGTGTTGATTGGTAAGCGCAATTCTTATGTCTTGACATAGCGGGATCAAGCATTGCAATTGTCAAATGCTAGTATGTTTATTAAAGCAGATAAACATAGCTAATAAATGCATTTTGCATATTCACACATGAGCAAAACAAATCATATTATATGATTTGCAACTATTTTGCACATGGTATGCTAAACCATTTATGTATATAATAAGGTAGGCCTTATAAAAGGAGATGATGGCATGGGTGGGGGCTGTGATGATGATTGAATTCGCAATAGTGTAACCGATCGTTCTTGAAGGCTTATGAATTATAATAATTAGAGACACGGACAGACTATGGGCTCTGTAACTCCTCGATTCGGCCGGCCACACTTTATTGTCTCAACTCTCTTCGCAAAGACTTTGTCCTTCACAATGAAACATTTTCTAATACTACCTGCCTAACATTATAACTCAATAAAATGGAGAGTGTGAGAACGTAACCGTAAGCGAACACATTTTCTCTAGCTGTATGTATCAGAATAGGATGCTTGGGATGTTGGGTAACTGGATTTGAGTAGACAATGTTGAAAGGAACTGTTGAGACCAAATGCGTTGATACACTGCGCAATCGAATTAGAAGGGAGGGATGGGATATTCAAACAGTCGGAAATATGCATTCATGGTTTACCACCAAAAAAAAAGAAATCCTTTGCACAATACAATACCCAAGATTAGCCTTATTCTATTTAGTCCGTAGATGTAAAGGGAACAAAACGTAGGCTATTCTAAATGATCTGTCAGCCAGTTGTAGTAGATGGGTCGCCTACTTGATTTATCAAATGCAACTTTAGTTTTATATGCGCTTCTGCCCTTGCGTAACCCACCATCCACCCTTGAAACTGGAGTCCCAATGTTGCAGTAATAGCCTAAATAAAAACCAAAATACACACTCAGCCAGTATGATATTATCCATTGCCTATTATAGGCTACACTGCCTGTCTTGTCATTCCGAAATTGGTTAAATTAGGCTAATCATCAAGTAAGCCTATAGCCTAGAATTTCCAAATAACACATTGCTCTCATTTTTGCAATACTTGGACCGTGTCCTTACAATAAATGAAGAACGTTACATGTTTTACCAGTATAACTGGATCTAATTACACCATTGAATGTTTATGATGTCCTTGTGTCCCTTTTACCTTTGAATGGTGACAACAACGCAATCTTGTCGACCGACTATAAAATGTTGATCATTTCGGGCTACTATATAGACCAACTGTCTAACCCACAACATGTTTAACATTCTTTAACCAATAAATTACATTTTGATGAAAGTTTGAAGGGCTGGACAACAAACTAATTAAACTAGAGAGGGTACAATTTCTGGGGAAATTGTAGGGTGTGCTTTCTTGGGTCGGTTGCACAGGGGTCCGTTTTTTAATGACATTTTTACAACTGATATTTCTGTATATTTTATTTAAAAATGCATACTTATTATTTATAAAGATTACATAGATTTAAAAGCATCTTTTTTTTGCTGCTCATTTACAACTCAAAATACGAGTGAAGTGTAGAATGAAATAGATGTCTTCTCATTTCCCCTGCAAGAGGCAGCCTCATAGCTGAATCAAAACGAATACATTTGGCAGACCGGTGTAAAAATTGACCTAATCTCAAAATTGACCTAATCTCTCTAAACGTCTATCACGAGAAGGGAAAACGTTTTTCCCTTCTCGTGATATTTTCAGGCATTTAGCCTACTCATATTGCATTCATTCACTAGAGAGCAGGGATGTAGTGGGGGCTAAACGCACGTAAACGCCGTTTACGCACCTCCCGAAATTGGGAAATAGCGTTTATTCACCTCTAAATTGCGTTTGTGCATTTACGAACATCCTGCGCATCGTATTCTGCCATTGGAATAATCCTAAATAAATTTGGTGTAATTTTAAAACACCAAAAACTTCATATTTCATATTGTTGAACATACGCTGTAGTCTGAATCCTTTCATCTGTGCTGTAACCCCTGTCTGTGATCCTCCAATCAATGCGTTGCGTCTGCGGCGGCGACACCAATCAGGATCCACGAAGTATGTAAACGCATACACGTTGTGGATTAAAGGCCAATTTATACTTCTGCGTTTTTACGGAGACAGGGAACACCCTCTCCGTCAAGGAACGCCCTCTCCGTGCCCTCTCCAAGCCCCTCGGAGAGCTCTACGTGCACCTCCTGATTTTCATGACTATCCGTCCGTCCGTCCATCATTTTACGGATACCCCTTGGCTGTGATTGGTCCGTATTAAGAACCGCTTGCATCAAGGGCACCAACAAGACGGAACAGAATCCTTTGACCGCCATTGCTGTAAGTTTACAATTCATATTTCAGCTAAACACTACATGTAAATCAGCATCTGAATTAAAATGTGACATCCGATCGTCCAAGATGGCGCCGATGATGGCTGCCTCGATCGTTAGGTGCGCTCTTTTTTGTCTTGTTTTGTCTGTTAATTCAGTGTTCTGCCAAGATTTCCGGGGTTCTCTAACTAGAGAAGTACTTCTAAACATCAAGACTACAACTCCTGTGGATTTATTTCCCACTTTTCTGCTTCCAGCGGCAGAATTAGTGGGAATTATAGTCAAAGCCACCCTCGGCTTTGTCCTAGCAGCGAAGCGCCGTAGGAGAGGCAAACGAGCCGGTGCTCTGGTGCGACTCCGTCGGCGTGGGGCACGCACAGCGTTACCGGGGATATTTCTCCGCAACGTGCGTTCACTGAGCAACAAACTGGATGAACTTCAGCTACTGTTGTGGAAAAACAGACTTTCATTCATCTTCCGTTTTGTGCTTTACGGAGACATGGCTGAGTGAACTGATCCCAGACTCTGCGCTACAGCTAGCAGGTTTCAAACTGCTGAGAGCGGATCGTGACCCTGTGCTCTCTGGCAAAACGAAAGGCGGTGGTATTTGTTTTTAAATTAACAGTGGCTGGTGTGAAGATGTGACCGTGATTCTGCAGCACTGTTCTCCTGATCTGGAACCATTTTTTATTAACTGTAGATCTTTTTACTCGCCACGAGAGTTTGCATCATTCATTCTGGTTGGCGTCTACATGCCTCCGCAGGCTAGCGTCAACGAGGCTCAACGTGTGCTCGCCAGCCAGATACTGAGTGTGGAGCATGAAAATCCGGATTCCTTGGTTATTGTGCTAGGCGACTTTAACAAAGGCAATCTCACTCAAGAACTCCCAAAATATAGACAATTCATCAAATGCCCTACCAGAGAAGGAAACACCTTGGATCACTGCTACTCTACAATCAGCAGTGCATACCATGCGGTCCCCCGAGCAGCACTGGGTCACTCTGACCACGCCATGGTCCACCTGATTCCTGCATACAGGCAGAAGCTAAAGCGCTGTAAGCCTGCTGTGAGGACATCAAAACAGTGGACCAGTGAAGCTATGGAGGATCTGCGGGCGTGCTTGGACTGCACTGACTGGGACATGTTCACGACTGCTACCAATAGTCTGGATGAGCTCACAGAGGCTGTGACATCATACATCAGCTTCTATGAGGACTGTTGTATACCAACACGCACCAGGGTAAGCTACAACAACGACAAACCCTGGTTTACAGCTAAATTTAGAAGGTTGAGGTCAGAGAAAGAGGCCGCGTTTAGGAGTGGGGACAAAGACAGTTTCAAGGAGTCGAAGAACAGGTTTAGCAAGGCGGTGAGGGAGGCTAAACGACTGTACTCAGAGAGACTAAAACACCAATTCTCTGCAAACGACTCTGCTTCTGTCTGGAGAGGGCTCAGGCAAATTACCAACTACAAGCCCAGAGCCCCCCACTCCACTAACGACTCCCGCCTGGCCAACGACCTGAATGAGTTCTACTGCAGATTTGAAAGACAATTGGACAGTCCTGAACTACCCCTTCCCACCCAGGAGGCCTCCCACCTCCCCCCCTCTACAGTGACGACTCTCTCCATTCAGGAGGGTGAAGTTAACAGACTTTTCAAGAGGCAGAATCCCCGCAAAGCTGCTGGGCCGGACTCTGTCTCTCCAGCCACCCTCAAGCACTGCGCTGACCAGCTGTCTCCGGTGTTTACCTACATCTTTAACACCTCCCTTGAGACATGCCATGTGCCAGCCTGTCTCAAGTCCTCCACCATCATCCCTGTGCCCAAAAAGCCAAGGCCAACAGGACATAATGACTACAGACCCGTCGCCCTGACCTCTGTGGTAATGAAGTCTTTCGAGAGCCTGGTGCTGGCACACCTTAAATCCATCACTGACCCTCTACTGGACCCCCTGCAGTTTGCCTACAGAGCCAACAGGTCTGTGGACGATGCAGTTAACATGGCCCTCCACTTCACCCTACAGCACCTGGACTCCCCAGCATCCTATGCCAGGATCCTGTTTGTGGACTTCAGCTCTGCCTTCAATACCATCATCCCCGCCCTGCTTCAGGACAAGCTCTCCCAGCTGAATGTGCCTGATTCCACCTGCAGGTGGATCACAGACTTCCTGTCTGACAGGAAGCAGTGCGTTAAGCTGGGAACACAAGTCTCTGACTCCCGGTCCATCAGCACCGGATCACCTCAGGGCTGCGTCCTTTCTCCTCTGCTCTTCTCCCTGTACACCAACAGTTGCACCTCCAGTCATCCGTCCGTCAAACTCCTGAAGTTTGCGGACGACACCACCCTTATTGGGCTCATCTCTGGTGGAGACGAGTCTGATTATAGGTGGGAAGCGGCCAACCTGGTGACCTGGTGCAGCCAGAACAACTTAGAGCTCAATGCTCTTAAGACAGTGGAGATGGTTGTGGACTTCAGGAGGAACACAGCCCCACTCACCCCCATCACCCTGTGTGACTCCCCAGTCAACACTGTGGAGTCCTTCCGCTTCCTGGGCACTATCCTCTCCCAGGACCTCAAGTGGGAACTGAACATCAGCTCCCTCATCAAGAAAGCACAACAGAGGATGTACTTCCTTCGGCAGCTGAAGAAGTTCAACCTGCCAAAGACAATGATGGTGCACTTCTACTCAGCCATCATTGAGTCCATCCTCACCTCCTCCATCACCGTCTGGTACGCTGCTGCCACTGCCAAGGACAAGAGCAGACTGCAGCATATCATCCGCACTGCTGAGAAGGTGATTGGCTGCAATCTGCCTACCCTCGAGGACCTGCACACCTCGAGGACCCTGAGGCGAGCGAGGAAGATTGTGGCCCACTCCTCCCACCCTGGACACTCCCTGTTTCAGTCACTCCCCTCCGGCAGAAGGCTGCGGTCCATCAGGACCAATACCTCACGCCACAAAAACAGTTTCTTCCCTTCCGCTGTTGGCCTCTTCAACAAGGCCAAGGGACCACACTGACTCTAATGACTTCTTTCTTAAAACACACTGCTTTTTGCACTGCATTACAATAATGGTATCTTGTACATTTGTATTTTTGTAATATTTGTATTTTTGTATTTTTATATTGTAATTTACGGCAACTTATATTTTATTTTATTGTATATTTAATTCTATTCTAATCCCACTTAGTACTGCTAGTTTATGTACCCTTAGTATAGATAGTCCACATATTTAAATTTTAGGTATATGTTTATTGTATGCACCTTCCTGCCAAAGCAAATTCCTTGTCTGTGCAAACTTTCATGGCGAATAAATCCCATTCTGATTCTGACAAGAAATGGGCAATGTAGTTGCTGAAAATAGGGTTATTTTATTGATGAAACGGCTAATTTGAAAATGTTCTCCGACTTTTCGATCACCTAGCTAGCATCGCAGTGCAGCGCCACCTACTCTTCTGGCAGTGAAGTGTTTTCAGCACCCACAGCCTTCGGAGTACTATAAATTCAACCAATCCGTCCGACTCTGTCCGTAACGGAGTCGGAGAAGTATAATTTGGCCTTAAGGCCGAAATATGCTTCTGCGTCTCCGTTTACGAATGGGCGGGCGCACGGATACGCACGGATACGGACGGATAGACTTCGTTTATGGTTCTCCGTAGGCTGTGGGTGCTGAAAACAATTCACCGCCAGAAGAGTAGGTGGCGCAACGTTTTTTTGTAAGTCGTCGTGGAGTGTTTATTTACCTAGGTTATCGAGAAGTCGGAGCAAATTTACAAATTAGCTGTTTCATCAATAAAATACGCACATTTCTCGTCACATTTAATTCAGATACTGATTTACATGTACTGTTTAGCTGGAATATGAATTGTAAAAACTTACAGCAATGGCGGTCAAAGGATTCTGTTCGTCCTGTTTATCATGGCAACCCCGCCCCTGACGCAAGAGGTTCTTAATACTGACCAATCACAGCCAAGGGGGTGTCCGTAACTATCCGAAATTACGACGGATAGTTAGAAAATTCAGGAGGTGCACGTCGAGCTCTCCAGGGCTCTCGGAGAGGACGTTCCCCGTAGAGGAGGGTGTTTCCATGTGTCCGTTTTTTGGAAAACGGAGAAGCATATATCTGCCTTTAGTGAATGCAGTATAACATTTGGAACATCTTTTGTTAGAATTCACTTAATCTAAATAAAGTTAATTTCAACTCTGTTACACCAGTTTAGCTTGCTAACACAAGAGCATAGATAGAATGTGTGATGATTTTGATTATTGGCAATGGGGCTAACGCGTTATTTCATGTTCCTGACTGTGTTTCATTCGAATAAATAACCCGTAGGCTACATGTAAATCTACAATTCAAGGTGCATGTTTATCCAAATATTTGTCAGGTTATTTTTTATCTTGCTAACTGAAGCTGAGTTGAATCACAATATAGTTTGGTTGCTAAGCTGTCAATCCAGGGGGGTATTCGTCGTAGCTCGCTAAGCGGTTTAGCGAGTTAATTTTCAGGCTAAGATAAAAAACGCCCCTCTTTTTGGTTCGTGGAAGCAACTTTCGATAAATCACCATAGTAACATATCAATTAGCACTAACCTGCTCCAGAGCAGGCTAACGTAAGTGTAGCTGGATAAGCTTGCCACACCCTCGGAAAATAACATGGCAGCTCCCTTTTTGAGAGACCCAGTTGACCAAGGAGCTATATTTAAGTTCGATTAGCTTTCCATACCAATAGAGTTATTCGCGATTGCCAAGATCCTTTGTTTCACACGGATGAGTTCTTGTTTGAGCGATATCGATTCAGCCGACAAGGACTCATTTATTTGCAAGACCTTCTCGGGCCGTACATTGCAAATATCACACGCCGCAGCAAGCTTTATGCTTTATTATGAGCTTATGCTGCTGTATGTGAATATGTAACGCTATGTTTTAGGAAATGTCTTATCTGTTGTGCCTGTGCTTTTTATATGTTTCACTGTGGGAGAGTGGGAAACGTCATATCGATTCCTTTTTATGTCTTGACATGTGAAGAAATTGACAATAAAGATACTTGAAACTTTAACTGTGCTTCAGACTCTGCATAGCCTTGAGGTTTTTTGCGTCAGGTATAGGCTACATTTTTATACAGTATAGGCGATGCAGAAAACATTGGCAAAGCCGCAGCATGCGTTGCTGTAAGAAAAGTGTACTTGGCGCTTAACCAGCTGATGAATCAATTCATCATATTCCCTGGCCATGTCCCAGTCAATGAAATCAAAAAGGGATTTACACATAGGCCTACATACATATACACATATATAGTACATGATATAAGCGCAGTAGCCTACATATCCTCATAAGTGTCTATGAATTCGTATCAATTAGATACTCTTTGTCCTTGTTTTTATCTAGCCTACTTATTCTGAAAGAGTTGAGATCATTGTTTTCGCTAGCAAGATCTCATTCGATTATTAATTTCCATTAAGCCTACTGCCAGCAGGCACATTTCTTTAAATGTGATCTGATTGATTGGGGGTAATGAGGCACTTAAGATGAGTCTATAAATTTCCCCAAAACTTTCGCATTTAGCTTATCGGCAATTTTTTGACAAGCTGCTTGTCTTGTTCTGGCAGCGGTGGCGGTGTTTGACTTAGCCATGATAATATGCTTATTGACTTCGTAGAGACTCATTATAATAGTTTGCTCGGATGGCGAGAATAGCCTATCACCGCTCTCTCTTTCGTCTTTTCTGCCATTATACCGTTAGAAAATCACGGTTTTGGTGATCGACCTTTCCTGCCTTTTGAAGTAGGACGTGCAAGTGCAATTTCCCTGATAAGTTTAGCCTGATTGAAATTAACCACATGATTTGGATGCGGATCAGCCGTTGACAAACCGATATTTGCTGTTCTCACTCATCTCGCTAATGTTAACGGGCTAAAGGGACAATTGATTAACTTAGCTTCAACCCTTACGACGAACGGGGCCCAGTTTGCTTCGACAACGGACGTGGAAACAACTAACGTTATCATTTCAAATGATATCTAGTCAATCTGTTGAAAACAGTGTTGTGTAGACACAATAGATTTATTTGTACGTTTTTATTTCAAGTCTCCACCTTCTTGTTTCAGTGAGTGCTGTTGGCCGTGTTGCGTCTTTGCTCAGCGCGCAGCTCATCTATAGACCAATTATTTGTTTGTAAACATTCGGGATGCGCGCGCAATGTGGTTGCAGAAAAACGGGAAAGGATAGCCTTTATAATGGCTAGAGAAGTGCACGGATTGTACAAATAGTTCAATTTAAAAAGACCAAAAAGGTAGAGGAGGACAGCCTTTAAGAGAGAAAGCGATTCCCCATTGATCTGTCACATCAGAATTTTGATTTGGGTTACGAAAGTCTTGAAATTTGAGTGAGAATGTCGCCCGGTAGACCGCATAGTCTTAGGCGGCAGCCATGCCTTCACGTCATGTCACAAAGTTCATAATTTTACAGTTTTACAGTCAATTCTACACCTAAAAAGTTGAGCAGGGCAGCTTTCAAGAGATATGGGAATTCTGCTTTTAGCCAGCTGGTCCGATTATTTTTGTGATTTGTGTAAAACTGGCAATCTGAATGACCCTGTTTTGACATTGTTAGCCTCAGTCAGACTCGGGTCGCTCACTGGCAGTGTGCACAATGTTGTATTTCACTCCATTCTACACTATAAACGTCAGGGAGGCCTGCCTTTTGTAGATACAAGCCTACTGAAGATAGCCAGCATCTCGGATTTCTTTAACCAAGTCTGTTTCATTCATCATTTGCCTGAGAAAGCGACCTCCGTTAGCCAGGCTAGTTTTGCCCAAGCCAAGTTTTGCCCATTCACTCCATTCTACACTAAAAACGTCAGGGAGGACTGCCTTTTGTAGATACGAACCTGCTGAAGATAGCCAGAATCTCGGATTTCTTTAACCGAGCCTGTTTCATTTGTCATTTGCCTTAGAAAGTGACCTCCGTTAGCCAGGCTAGTTTTGCCCGATCACATGGTCAGGCTATTTAAAGGTATCGGGGTCAAGTGACTTTTGTGCATGGACAAATTAAACGTAAATGTACTTGTCCTAAGGACAAGTGCCTCAAAAAGTTAATGTCAAGCCCTGAAATCCAGTGGCCAGAGATATATGATGACCTGATCGACACTCCAAGTGTATTATACCCATCTCAGCCGACACTCCAAGTGTATTATACCCGCTCAGCCATGAGGGAGTCGGGCTAGTAATCCGAAGGTTGCTAGTTCGATTCCCGGCCGTGCCAAATGACGTTGTGTCCTTGGGCAAGGCACTTCACCCTACTTGCCTCGGGGGGAATGTCCCCCCTGTACTTACTGTAAGTCGCTCTGGATAAGAGCGTCTGCTAAATGACTAAATGTAAATACCCGGGAGAAGTTTATTTCATGTCTTTTGCATCCGACATGCGCAGTTGAGCATGCTTGACAGTCGTGTGACGTAGGGTGATAATTGGTCTATATATTCATGAGCATACCATAAAAGGAGAAAACCTAGCGTTTTTCCCGGGAAAATTTCAGAGGATGTATCAGGGAGCATAGAACAGCACCCGGGCTATTTTCAGCCCCACCAATTTTACATACCCTATTCGGAGACCTTAAGGAACAGTGTGAAATACCCCCAAAAAACAGTCAATTACCCCTTTAAGAGGTTACAATGGGCCTCATTCACCAATATCTTCCTAAGTTATTTCTTAAATTTGTTCTTAAGAAAGTTCCTAAGAAAAATCTACGTGTGATTCATGACGTGTTCCTAAACAGCAGAATTGTTCGCAGGTGTGGTCTTAGAATGATGAATACCAATATTTCGTAAATTGAAAGTTTGCTCCTATTTAGCATAGGTAAACGCCCCGTTAATTCCCATAAAAGGGCATGAGATGGCAGGGCCGTGTGCACACAGAGAAATTTCAAAAATTAAGTTAGGCCTTTGTTGGCCTATGGTTATTATCGTCATAGCTGTGTATTCAGCTATGACCACTTGAGTTGAGATAAAGAGATGCATCTATTCACACTGATTTCAATAGAAGATATATTTTTACAATGTCCATGTATCAATCTTAGTATTTTTATGAAAACATGTTTTAAGTTGTGATTTACCACCACTGCCACTGCCCCCTAAACTAGGGTGACCAGACGTCCTCTTTTACCCGGACATGTCCTCTTTTTGAGACCTAAAAAATGAGTTCGGCAGGGATTACAAAATCGTCCGGAATTTTGCCTCGTCGGATATTTGTGTTTCTCTGGGTCTTTCACAAACTAGTTATTACGCCCTTACAAGTTTTGGAAAGGGTATCTCCCTTATGTTCCACCTTCCTGCGCGAGCTCTGACTGTAGAGAGAACTGTCATTGGTCGACCGCCCCCCCCCCCCCCCCCCCCCCGCGACGAAGGAAGTGTCCTCTTTTTCTCAAACTCAAATCTGGTCACCGTAACCCCCCCCCCGCCACCCGTCCCTTATTTTTATGTATTAAAGGTGCCAGCCCTAGCTGTATCTGGAGAAGGGTGCAGAACTGATGAAGTGAAAGATAAATGGTTTAACTTTAATCTGAATTCAGAAGCAAAAAAAACATATTTCAAAACATAGCCTAGAAGACAGTTGACTGTTACAAATATCCATGAGGACTGCTCTTGGTAGCCTAAAGCGTCCCAACAGGTAGGCTACTCGTCACTCTGCAAATAAATCGGTATGGTCACGGAAGATGCGTTGCCTCCTCAGGGCACGATCTGCAGAATTTTGCAGCAGCAATAAATACGCCATTGTGTGATGTTGTCCTAGTGTGCGGAATAAGCCTACTTTGGGCCTATAAATACTGTGATAAGTCACTTATTGTTGGATGGCAAGCCCTGCGTAGGTACTTTTCAAGTTTTGGCCGTACGCCATCTTCTGGTATGAAAGCTGCGCAATCTTTTATACATGAGGCCCCAGAAGTTCAAATCCACCTTCATCCTTAGAACCAGAGAGCACCGCTTTTTTTAGATGATGGTGCCTGTTTTTCCATACAAAGTTTGTAAACATGGTATTTATGTCTTTACATGTTGAATCATGGACATTGAGAGAAAGGGCAGGGTAGACAAATCTTGAAATCCCTTCTGCTTTAGTCAAAAGAATCCTTCCCAAAATAGAAATGTCTCTTTGAAGCCATAAATTCCATGTGGTCCTTGCAGATATGAATACCTAATTATTTTACACATTTCTTAACAGGTATATTAAAAGAAATTCCTCTTCAGTCTGATACAAACATAACATTTCACATTTAGATTTGTTAAGTGTTAAACCCGAAGCAGCTGAAAATGGGTCAATTAGGGTTATAGCATATTCAATCTAATGTTTGTCACTCAAAAAGAGAGCTGCATCCCCTAATTGAGTTAATCTAATTTCCTTACCAAAAATAGACAAACCTTTAATAATAGGATTATGTCGAATATGTAATGACAATAATTCAACCACCAAGAATGGTGAAATAGGACAGCCCTGGTGAACCGATCTCAGTACAGGAAATCTTTTTGTGGTGTTTGGATATAATATCACCGAGCTGTCAATATTTTTATAAAGCATTTCAACTGTAGATATAAAATGTTGTCCGAAATAAAAAAATCTGCAGTGCTTTGAGTAAAAAATAAAAAAGGGTTCTACCGTATCAAATGCTTTATAAAAGTCAAGAAATACTACCAGTGCATCAGTATTGATGTTATCAGAATAGTCCAACAGGTCGAGAACAAGTCTTATATTAAAGCTAATGTGATGGTTAGACATAAAGCCTGTTTGTGTTTCATTTATTATCTCATGAAGACCTCTTTTTAACCTTTTAGAAAACATTAATGATAAAATTTTGTAGTCAATATTTAAAAGAGTAATAGGTCTCCAATTTTCTATCAATAAGTGATGTTTATATTAAACCTTGCTTCATACTCGTGGACATTTCCTTTTTTAAAGTGCAGTCTTTGAATAAATCAAATAGAGGATTTTTAATGGTTTCCCAAAAATGCAAATAAAATTCGACTGAAAGCCCATCATTAACCGTAGATTTTCCTTTTTTCATTGAACTAACAGCCTCTGAGATTTCCACTTTAGTAATGGGATGTTCACATTCCATTTTAAAGTGTTCAGATATAGTTTGTGTAAATTATTTAACTGACTCAACACATCTATCACAATCACCAAATTGAATATTTGATATATTGCTATAAAATGTACCAACATATCTTGAAATGTCTAAAGAATTAGAGGTGATGTTATCATTAATTTGATTGTACAGGTCTCGTTATGAACGCATGCGTTGTGTGACTTCATGGCGACGTGTGACGTCCTGATGTCCTGATGTTTCTGACCATGGCTAGGTAGTTAGCCACCGTTAGCTTCACTTTTCTCCACAAAACTTAAACTAAACCATAACCGTCAAATGGAACGTTTGTGGGAATACAAGCAACGCAATCGAGACCAAGACCAACATTTTGATATCAACATTGTCTATGTAGTGCAAATATTCAAGTTTTTTTAGCGGTGGGAAAATAATAATAATAATAATAAATGTGAGATAACAATAGGTTGTGCTCTTGCCAAAGGCAAGCACACCCAATTATTTTTTTAATGTAACTTATACACACACAGATGGTGGAAGATTTAAATAAAAGTATATACGTGAAACCAGCTAAATGTAGGACCTAATCTTTTACTAAATCGCAGAAGTGTAGTAGCAGGGCTCTCAAGTTTTATCAAAAGTTTGGCGTGAGATTACCATACCGTGTTACTTATTGTCTAGTTCCAGCTAACCTGTTCCAGCCAATAGCCTAAAGTTTGACAGTAACATTAAATAAATCTGATATATGTGGGGTGTCACAGGACTGTAATAAACACTCCTACAAAAGTCAGAATATATCTCAAACCCTGGCCACTATAGATTCACTATTGTGAATTACACCTGTGGTCAACATTTCTCTTTAATTCATACTGTGTCAATGTGGAAGGTCGCGAGTATAGTCTCCATACAGTCAGGATATATGGTCATGCGGACAGAAAGCTCCTGCTGGAACCCTCGTGACTATCATAGATTAATATGGATTCACAGAGCCAAGCTTGTCGACATACATGTACGTGCTGGCATTAATGATCAATTTGAGAACACAGTGTCTGATACTTCTGAGAACACCAGGAGGCATACATCTAAGGCATACTTTGAAAATTAGTTTGTTTCCCACAACAATACCTTTACACTAACATTGTAGATAATTAAGGGAATAATCTTACTCTATCATTACTGTACTTTGGTACAATTATATTATTATTGTCAAACATAGCAGAAAGTAGTCAGTGGTAAATGTTCAGGAAGCTACTAGTGTTTCAAACTATATCAAGAACTACAACAAAGCCCTGAAATGTATAGCCTATGTATTTTTATTTATTTATTGTCCTCACTGATTGCTATTCTTGGTATTATAGGCATACAAAAAGGCAAAGTGCTACCCTCCCTCAACTTACGTGGAGACAGTGAATGATGGTTCAGAATCTTCAGTTTTTCGCCAGTTGTTTCAAAAGTGGGTGGTGAAGGGACAGATTACAGGGATGGGAACCACCAACAGCCCAGGAAAAATTGGTAAGCAAACATTTTAGAAAAGAATGTGTCAAAATAGCTAGTAACACTATAAACCTACAAATGTGGGTCTAACCCTAATTCAAATATTATTATTTTGGGTATAAGATTATTAAAACTGTTATATTTATATAAGTATCTGTACAATTATTATGTTATTGACCCTTTTTGAATGCTTATTAGTAATTATCTATTTTTTTCAATTATTCTTATGATGCAGCTAAGGTTGAGCAGGTCAAGTTTGATGCAACATCTATGCATGCAAGGCCTGACCTGGCAGCTCAGCAGAAAATGGTGGATGATGGATCAGGCGAAGCTGAGGTCAGAAACAACAACCAAACATTGTTGAAAACCTGAGATCTGGAATATCAATGTCATAGGTTAAAAGGCAAAAATCCTTGTTGAAACTAGTTAGTTTTTATGTGGATTCGGGGTATACTGTTGCATGTACATTTTTGTATCTAGGAATGAAGAACATTAACAACAGCTGCATCTTCTCAATATGTGATTTTCTTTCTCTAATAAGGTATGGAGGATAGAGGACAACGAGATGGTACCTGTAGAGAGGAAGTGGTTGGGTCACTTCTATGGAGGGGACTGCTACCTCATACTCTACAAATATGAAGTCAGCAGCAAGATCCATTACATCCTGTATATGTGGCAGGTCAGCATCCCATCATGGCTATGTTCCTTCTTCTAGTGTATTTGAATGTTTATACAATATGAAGGGTAGCCCCTTCAATTACATAATAATACAGAATGTTCCTGAACATGCCTTGGAAAGAACTTTTAACTGATCATATGCGGTTGATGTGATCAATGCAGGGTCGCCATGCAACCACAGCAGAGCTCACAGCCTGTGCTTTTCACGCTGTGGCCCTGGACCAGAAATACCATGGAGAGCCAGTCCAGGTCCGCGTACCAATGAGCAAAGAGCCACTTCACCTCATGGCTATATTCAAAGGAAAGATGGTGGTCTATGAGGTAAGTCACCCACTTTTAAACAAAATAGTCTATCTTAAATCTGTCTGCTGTTCTGAATTCACGACAAAAGTACACACATTTCATACGCTCTAACTTATCCTCTATCTTATATTGAAAGTGGTTAAAAATGAGGTTTTCTAAAAAAGTAATGCAGACTGAGAAGTTTTTGTCAGAATGGCTCTGTGAAATCGTCTTGATAAAGGATGATTTGCCTAACATGATCATATAAATATTTACATCATTAGAAAGCCCTAAATCTTGTCTTCAAAATGGTATAAACAGTTCAGGTATATTATTTGAAAAAGTCTGCTTATTCAGGCAGGAAAGTGTTAAACAGTGTCAAAAATTGACCCGATGAGAAACAGTTCTGTCAGTGCATGACGTTACAATTGAATTTGACTTGAACATTCTGAACCATTGAAACCCATTCATTTCTTTTTAGCACTTTAAACTTTAATACCTTAAAAACTTTAAAAGTTATCAATGAGAAAAGTAATAGCACACTTGAGCAGTTCAGACTTTATCAAATGAAGTTTGAACTGTGTTTCTAGCTTAAACGGTGTGAAAGGAGTAGGCGAGCAAAAAAAGTGTGAGGAAAATTAAAAAATAAACTAGAAAGGTACATTTCCTGAAGAAAATGTGTGTGTTTGCTGAAAGCAGTTGAAACGATTGTTTTGATGGCTTGAATAGTGAAGAAGGGTTTACAATTTTTTTTAAAGAGGTATGTGCTTTAAAAACTAAATGGTGAGAAAAAGTGTTAAAAGTATATCTGTCATTGTTCTGCATTGCGATATTTTCTTACTGTTGAAAATGTAGAAAAAACAGTGATGAAAAGAGTATCTTATTGACTTTCATAATTCATTCATTCAATAAATCATTTTTAATCGTTAAAAGTAGTGGTGGGCATAGATTAATTTTTTGAATCTAGATTAATCTCACTGTAATCTTGGCATTAATCTAGATTAAAATGTCTCATTTGAATTCCACCGAAGGCATTCAGAATATGTGTGCTAAATAATGACTAAAAGTAAGTCTTTGAGAACGGGTGGCGCATTAGAACAGGAGCTCATCTCCTGTTTCCAAAATGCATCACAAACTGCTTGAGAAGGCTGTTCTACTATGATAATTGGTGATGAAAATAAATTATGTTCAATACGATTGTGTTTATTAACTGTTTATTAGATTAGTTAGCTTGGCTGATAGAGCTGTGCTGACGGGCTTGCCTCGGTTGCACTCAAACAGTAGTTTGACGACGACTCTTCCCCTGCGCTACATCAGTGCTTGGCCCGGCATCTTCCGCCTTAGCTAAGGGATGCTTTGCGTTTAGGTGGTATTTGAGACTGGAAGAACTCCTACAGTAAACTAATTCCGCATAGCACAAGGTGCAAACAACCTAGTCTTGTCGAGGTTTCCATTGGGAAGCTTCTTAAAAATACATTTTCCCTGAAGCAAACCAGGCGGTTTCATAGCTGCATCCATGTTAGCACGTCACGTTTGATGTGATCATTTCATACACAAGGCATACACACAGGTTCGAAGACTCGTTCTAGCCCCCTACAGTGCAATTCGGCTAGGTATACATCCACGCTAAAATATCAAGGTGAAAGTCATCATAGCTTGCGTAGTATAGACCCAGCTCCCAACCCAACTTTGAGAATAGATTAACTCCAGCGTGTTAACGCCGATAACGGCCCACGACTAGTTAAAAGTATTAAAGAATGAAAGATTGAGAAACAGAAAAAAGTTTGAAGTTAGAAAAATGAGCAAATATAGTGATGAAGAGTATATTGCATAACAGTTATCAATATCATAGCAGACAAAAGTATGTCAGCAGTATGAAGGTGAAAAAAAAGTGTTGCTTTGAAACCAAAATGGTGAGACAGTGTTAAAGTATATCTGTCATTGTTATGCATTGCAATATTTTCTCACGGTTGAAAAAGGAGAAAAAAGAGTGATGAAAAGGGTATCTTATTTAATTTCATAAATGTTAAAGCGTTATGTTAGAGACATTTTATATTTTATTTCATTATAAACCTTTTACATGTTTAAACCCTTAGTATTAGTTAGACTTGTACACTTCTTATTTAAGATTCTTATATGTTTAATGTGTGCACCTTCCTGCCACAGTAAATTCCTTGTCTGTGTGATGTTTCTTGGCGAATAAAACCCATTCTGAAAAGTATTAATAATTGAAAGATGTAGAAACAGAAAAAAGTTTGAACAGTGAAGAGCGTTGGCCAATCGGATTGGTTCCTTGTTTCTTGTAACGTAGCAACTATTGGTCATTGTCAACATTTCTAACCTAGAATCTAGGTTTTAGGTTCAAGATGAAGGAGAAACTAATCATGTGTGCCTGCACAACCAGTCCTGTTCAGACACTTAATTTAAAGATTACATCAAAATAATAATCCATAGTGCAGGGTTGCCGATGTTGTCGTTGTCCCTGGTGAGTTTTTTAAATTCAATCTGGTCACATTATGTGACTTTGTTGTGCAACTGGAAAAGCTAGCTACTCTAACTCAGAATGCTGCTGCAAAAAAAGCAGAACTATTGTGGGTGGTAAATAAGATCATGCTACATCTAGCCAGCGGATCATTTCTTGCAAGTGTGTCAAAGTGGTATTTTTACAGACTGTATTAACACCGTAGGCGTGAATAATGCATGCATCGTCATTGTCGTTCATCTTTAGCCGAAGAAGCTAGAGAGAGGATGCAATGGGAGATTTCCTACAGTAAGCTAGATACTGCTTCAAATTGAAAACGGAGACCATCTTTTGATTAAAGACAAGTTCCTTAACCTCTGTTGTCAATATCGCCGATAAAAGGTAAATACTGTTACGAAGCATTTGTTTGTAGGTAACGAACGGTAGACGTAGCTAGTTTCGCCGTTCTATGGCAGCTACAGTACTGTATGATGACAGTCGTAGCTAGCGTTGTAAGCACTCGTCACTAGAATGGCCATAACTTTAAAACAAAAGATCATATTTCAAATATGTCTGCTGTTCTACATTGCCCACACAATTATGTATATATATATCAACTCTAACATGGCCTGTATCTTGAATTGAAAGTGCTCGAAAATTAGCTTGTCTAATGTATGGTGGACTGACAAAACATATTTGTCAAAGCAGAGCGAGCGGATGTCGTGGGAGAATTCCTACTGTGTTAGATTTACTGCTTCAAATTGAAAACGGAGAATATATTTAGAGTAAAGACAAGTTTCTTAACGTCTGTGTTCAATATCGTCAACTAAAAGTAACAACTTTTCAGTTACGATGCTTTTGTTCGTAGTAACGCCAGCTGCAGTAAACCTTTCGTGACCCCGGTTTGGCTGTTCGTGACAGTCGGATATGACAGTGTTGAGCCTCGATTTTTGCAGATTTCTGTGAAACTTTCTTAAAGAAAAATAATCTAGCTAGATTATGTACACCCTAAATTCAATGTACATACCTTGTTTGGCCAATTTGGTCGATTGTGGAAACAGTAGAACCGTTTTTAGTTATGGAGAGCCATCGCGCTAGCTTGGAATTGCGTTATCCCACTCATCACTTCAGTGGTCATAACGTTTAAACAAAATAGTCTATTTTAAATCTGTCTGCTGTTCTGAATTCACGACGAAAGTACGCACATTCCATACGCTCTAACTTATCCTCTATGTTGTAGTGAAAGTGGTTACAAATGAGGTTTTCTAAAAAAGTAATGCAGACGGAGAAGACTTTTGTCAGCATGGCTCCGTGAAATCGTCTTGATAAAGAATGATTTACCTAACATGATCATATAGATATTTACATCATTAGAAAGCCCTAAATCTTGTCTTCAAAATGGTATAAACAGTTCAGGTATATTATTTGAAAAAGTCTGCATATTCAGGCAGGAAAGTGTTAAACAGTGTCAAAAATTTATGCAGTGAGAAACAGTTCTGTCAGTGCATAACGTTACAATTGAATTTGACTTGAACATTCTGAACCATTGAAACCCATAATTTTTTTTTAGCACTTTAAACTTTAATACCTTAAAAACTTTACTAACGGTGTGAAAGGAGTAGGCGACGGAAAAAAGTGGGAGGAAAATTAAAAATAATAATAAGTATGCAGAATAACAATAGTGTTTTTGCTTGCAGCAAACACACTAATCAGAAAGGCATTTCCTGCTGAAAATGCGTTGGAATGCTGAAAGATGAAATTATTTTTCTTAAATTGCAGAAAATACAGAAATGAGAAAATACCTGCAAGCTGAAATGAATGTCAAAAATGTGTGAGTCACACAAAAGAGGCAGTGTGGAAACTGAACTGCATCATCTAACAACGCTAAGAGCTGAAATACAATGCAGGAAATGCTGAAAGCTGAACTGGTAAACAGAAGAAGAAGTAGGCCTAGGCTAGCTAGTCATAAAAAGAATATTATAGTCTTAACAGCTGAAATTATAGTTGGGATAGTAATAGTAGTAGCAGATGTGTGCATTGAGTGCGTTTACTCGGCTTTCTTAGTAGGATTCAATGTGTTGATTGAATGAAACATACAGCAGTAGGGCCGATACAGGAAGACACGGCGACACTTTGTTACTGAAGGATAATGGTGCAAGTTTTGTCCGTGGAGCGTACAACGATTAATAAAAAGAATCATGTAGACGCGCTTATTGAGTTATCGCATAACTAACTAGAGAGGGTACAATTCCTGGGGAAATTGTAGGGTGTGCTTGCTTGCGTCGGTTGCACAGGGGTCCGTTTTTGAATGACATTTTTACAACTGATATTTCTGTATATTTTATATAAAAATGCATACTTATTATTTATAAAGATGACATAGATTTAAAAGCATTTTTTTTTTTTGCTGCTCATTTACAACTGAAAATACGAGTGAAGTGTAGAATGAAATAGATGTCTTCTCATTTCCCCTGCAAGAGGCAGCCTCATCGTTGAAACAAAACGAATAAATTGGGCAGACCGGTGTAAAAATTGACCTAATCTCTATGACTTAGACGTCATTTTAAGTTTTTCCATTCTCAGGATATTTTCAGGCATTTAGCCTACTCATTGCATTCATTCATTAATAAAGAACCCCCTTTGAAGATTATTCTACGACGTTACCCGGCAGTAGAAGATGGAATCGCGATTCAAACAGTACCATCTGCTAACTGAAAATATGCCCCCCAAAACGTAAATAAGCTTGACATTTATTTAGTGGAAAATCGCTCATTCATAAAAAGCTCAGTGGTAGCGATCATTGTCAGTAACAACGCAAAATGCGATAGAGCCCTGTGTGGAGAAGCTGCCCCGGTAAATTGTACTACTACGGTACAGTACTAGACTACTGCTGTGTTCGTCTTGGTAGCGATTGCGTTGGTTGAATTGGATTTAACGTTCCGTTGTACGGTTTAAGCTGAAATTAATTATTTTCATGAACAGATTGACAACGTTTAGGCTGTGGCAATGAAGTTCAGGTTAGTAGTTAGATAGACTTTTGATTTAAGTAAGGGGAGTACCGAACATGTTCTGTCGCCGTTTGACTTCCTAAACAGCTGTTTAGTGTAGATGTTTTTGTACAGTAGTGTGTCTCGCGTAAGCTACAGCGTTGCAGTGAGCTACACTGGTTTGAAACCACAGGTAATGGTAATTTCACCAACAAATCGTTTTCTAATGTCAGATTAAATCCTACAACGAAAATGTATATGTGAGGAATGTTTATTTTAACGATTGAAAACAGATAACGCTACATCATAGACCACTGTAGTATGTGTTGCCCGGGCAACACAGGCTAATGTCATGATGCTAATACTTCAGTGAAATAGTAGACTACTGTTTCCGAAAGTAGATGTACTTCCTTAATAATATCAGCTTATATTGTACATTACGCATCACAATTGTGTGTCATATCACAAAGTAAAATGAGTAAATAGTTATCACCCTGGCCTCTTTTCTTGTGGCGTTTCTGCAGCTGCCTTGCAGTAAAGCTATAGTTAGTCTAGCTATCCCCCAAGTTAACAGATGCTAAACGAATGTTCTGGCAAAGGTAGTCACGCGTGTTTTCGTGACGTTAGTGACGCAGTGACGTTAGTAACGTCAGTGACTGTGGCTAGCAAATTAGCCACCGTTAGCTTCACTTTTCGCCGCAAAAACTTAACTTAAGCTTAAACCATGCAACGGAACGTAAATTCCAATAGAAGCAACTCAATCGCTACCAAGACGAAACCTTTGACACCTACGTTGTCTATGTAGGCCAAATATTGACTGAGTTTTAGGGGGGCAAAAAGAAATAAAAAGAATAATATATATGTGAGAGAACAAAGGTTGTGCTCTCGCCGAAGGCTTGAGCACACCCAATTACACATGTAAACGGAGTAATCGTATTATTGGCATAAACGGACAATTGCTAGTAATCGGGTTTCTCATGGTCAAGTAAACGTACCAATCACCTGTGTGAGAGTGAGTGGTGCGTGTCTGTCGTTACGGTGATGGTGCAGCTATGATTGCTAACGCGCTGAGGGCAGAGAATAAGAGAAATGTAGCTAGAATCCACACCTCAAACAAGATAACCTAGACGCAAAACTGTACGTCCAATCCAAAATCTAAGGATATTTTCCGAGACCCAAGACTCTGCCGAAACCAGAGATATTCTTTATATGTCTGTGCAGTCAGAAATACGACTCTACCTGCAGTTTCGAAAACGTGTTCCTTTTGCTTTCCTGGTGCGTGTTTGTTTGGTTGCCACGGTGATGGCGCAGCTGTGATGGCTAACGAGCTAGGCAGAGAGAAAAACGAACATTTACCTAGCATCCACACCTCAAACAAGTTGACCTAGACGCAAAACTATACGTCCAATCCAAAAAGTAAGGATATTTTCCGAGACCCAAGACTGCCGAAACCAGAGATGTCCTTTATATTTCTGTGTTAAAAATATTATGAATATTGATTTATATTAATTCAAGCATAAGAGGTACAAAGCTGAAAAGTCATGGTACTCATGGCCTGAAACTGCTGAATTTTTTGATAGCTGAACGGTTTTAATAGCTGAAGATTTGAAGGCGCTGAAAGGTGTCTTGGAAGAAATAGAAGAAGAAGATGCTTGAATAAAGATTCAAAGAATAATACTAAAAATGCTGCTTCAGCATTCCAACAACTAGAACTATTTTTTCAACGACAAATCCGAAGCTGCCCTCCACTCTAAGCGTTTCAGTCTGCACTCTAGGGTTTCACGTAAACACCCATGTAAATCTCAGAAACGGCTTGAAAAAGTCATGAAACATAATCAGTGATATTGAAAAAAGTTGAATAGATATCAAAAAGCTGAATTATTTAAAAATAGTTTAGGGTTTTGTCAACATTTTAAAGTTCAAATGGTGGCTCTAGCTGAAGGATTGAGGAAGAAGAAGGATTTGGAAGTTGAAGAAGTTTAAAGAAGTTTGAGAGGATTTGAAAGAACTCCATTGGAAACCCATGTTAAACATATTATGAATATTGATTGATGTTAATTCAAGCATAAGCGGTACAAAGCTGAAAAGTAATAGCACCCATGGCCTGAAACTGCTGGATTTTTTGATAGCTGAATGGTTTTAATAGCTGAAGATTTGAAGGCGCTGAAAGGTGCCACGGAAGAAATAGAAGATAAATAATAATAAAAATAATAAGTTGAATAAAGATTCAAAGAACAATACTTGGAATGCTGAAGGAGCATTCCAACAATAAGTATGCAGAATAACAATATTGTTTTTGCTTGCAGCAAACACACTAACTAGAAAGTGCATTTCCTCCAGAAAATGCGTTGGAATGCTGAAAGATGAATTATTTGTTTTTAAATTGCTGAAAATAGGCTACAGAAATGAGAAAATACCCGCAAGCTGAAAGCTGAAATGAATTTCAAAAATGTGTGAGTCACACAAAAAAGGCAGTGTGGAAGCTAAACTGCATCATCTAACAAAGCTAAGTGCTTAAATACAATGCGGGAGAATAAGTTTGAACGTTGTGAAGCAATCAAAGAAATGGTAGAATTTCAAGAGGCAGTGTGGAAGCTGAACTGCATCATCTAACAAAGCTAAGAGCTTAAATAGCCTACAATGCGGGAGAAGCTGAAAGCTGAACTGTTAAACTGTAGAAGTAGTAGAAGTAGTATATTCGTTTTAGTAGCTGAAATTATAGTGCTCGTAGTCTTTTAATGAGACGAGTTGACTGAATAGCTCTGTCTTGTGACTCCACTAATCAGCTAATACAAATCACCTGAGTGGTGCGTGTCTGTCGTTGCCATGGTGATGGTGCAGTTATGATTGCTAACGCGCTGAGGGCAGAGAATAACAGAAATGTAGCTAGAATCCACACCTCAAACAAGTTAACCTAGACGCAAAACTATACAAAAAACTATCCGTATATCAGCTTCTGTGAGGACTGCTGTATGCCAACACGCACCAGAGTGAGCTACAACTGTAGTGTTAAAGGCTTTGATATGACAGGATGTGATATAGCCTAGGAGGAGGGGCTGTAAAAGGTTATGGAAATAAAGGCATGGTGCTTAGCACCCGTCTCTCTGTGTGTTTATTTGTTAAGTTAGAATCACTTAACTCTACAACAACAACGACAAACCCTGGTTTACAGCTAAACTCAGAAGGTTGAGGTCAGAGAAAGAGGCCGCGTTTAGGAGTGGGGACAAGGACAGATTCAAGGAGTTGAAGAACAGGTTTAGCAAGGCGGTGAGAGAGGCTAAAAGACTGTACTCGGAGAGACTAGAACACCAATTCTCTGCAAACGACTCTGCTTCTGTCTGGAGAGGGCTCAGGCAGATCACCAACTACAAGCTCAGAGCCCCCCACTCCACTAACGACTCCTGCCTGGCCAACGACCTGAATGAGTTCTACTGCAGATTTGAAAGACAATTGGTCTTTCAAAGTAGTTCATTGGTCTTGAACTACCCCTTCCCACCCATGAGGCCTCCCCCCTCTACAGTGACGACTCTCTCCATTCAGGAGAGAGAAGTGAACAAACTGTTCAGACAGAACCCCCGCAAAGCAGCTGGGCCGGACTCTGTCTCTCCAGCCACCCTCAAGAACTGGCTGGCCAGCTGTCTCCGGCTACATCTTTAACACCTCTCTTGAGACATGCCATGTCTCAAGTCCTCCACCATCATCCCTGTGCCCAAAAAGCCAAGGCCAACAGGACTTAATGACTACAGACCACAGTTGCCCTGACCTCTGTGGTAATGAAGTCTTTTGAGCGCCTGGTGCTGGCACACCTTAAATCCATCACAGATCCTCTACTGGACCCCCTGCAGTTTGCCTACAGAGCCAACAGGTCTGTGGACGATGCAGTTAACATGGCCCTCCACTTCACCCTACAGCACCTGGACTCCCCAGAATCCTATGCCAGGATCCTGTTTGTGGACTTCAGCTCTGCCTTCAATACCATCATCCCCGCCCTGCTTCAGGACAAGCTCTCCCAGCTGAACGTGCCTGATTCCACCTGCAGGTGGATCACAGACTTCCTGTCTGACAGGAAGCAGTGCGTTAAGCTGGGAACACAAGTCTCTGACTCCCGGTCCATCAGCACTGGATCACCCCAGGGCTGCGTCCTTTCACCTCTGCTCTTCTCCCTGTACACCAACAGCTGCACCTCTATAGTCATCCGTCCGTCAAACTCCTGAAGTTTGCGGACGACACCACCCTCATTGGGCTCATCTCTGGTGGAGACGAGTTTGATTATAGGTGGGAAGCGGCCAACCTGGTGACCTGGTGCAGCCAGAACAACCTAGAGCTCAATGCTCTTAACCCTTGTGTTATCTTTGGGTCATTCTGACCCATAAGTCATTGTGACCCACCGTCGTATTGCGACAACTTTACCGCATACAAAAACAAAGTGAAGCATTTTCTTTTAATCGTGGGCTGTCTCAGACCCCCCACATTGCAAAGTTTAAAAGAAAATAATTTTTATTTGTTTTTGTATTCTGTAAAATTGGGTAAACACAACGATGGTTCGTTATGAACCTTTGGGTCATGTGACCCGAAGGCAGCACAAGGGTTAAGACAGTGGAGATGGTTGAGGACTTCAGGAAGAATACAGCCCCACTCACCCCCATCACCCTGTGTGACTCCCCAGTCAACACTGTGGAGTCCTTCCGCTTCCTATGGCAGCTGAAGAAATTCAACCTGCCAAAGACAATGATGGTGCACTTCTACACAGCCATCATTGAGTCCATCCTCACCTCCTCCATCACCATCTGGTACGCTGCTGCCACTGCCAAGGACAAGAGCAGGCTGCAGCGTATCATCCGCACTGCTGAGAAGGTGATCGGCTGCAATCTGCCTGCCCTCGAGGACCTGCACACCTCGAGGACCCTGAGGCGAGTGAGGAAGATTGTGGCCGACTCCTCCCACCCTGATCACTCCCTGTTTCAGTCACTCCCCTCCGGCAGAAGGCTGTGGTCCATCAGGACCAAGGCCACAAAAACTGTTTCTTCCCTTCCGTTGTTGGCCTCTTCAACAAGGCCAAGGGTTTACACTGACTTCATGACTCAATGTCCTTAAAACACACTGCTTTTTGCACTGCACAACACAATCTTGTACCATTACATTTGTAATGGTACATCTTTTTACATTTGTATTTTTTGTATTTTTATATTGTAAATTACTGCAACTTATATTTTATTGTATAGTTTATTTTAATTCTAATTCCACTTAGTATTGCTAGTGATGTACCCGTAGTATAGTTAGTCCTCATATTTACATTTTTGATTCCTATATGTTTAATGTTTGCACCTTCCTGCCAAAGCAAATTCCTTGTCTGTGCAAACTTTCATGATGAATAAAACCCATTCTGATTCTGATATTCGTTCACAAGTAATAATTACAGGTTTTGTTATTTAAACTTTTTTGTACTTAACTTACAGTTCAGTACAGTGTAATTGTTTGCCGCGATAATTAAATGCTAATGTAAAATGACCATTTAAAATCATGCAAACTGTCATGATGCATTATTGTAATGCAGGAATTTCTTTTAAAGGGGTGATTGACTGGGTGTTTAGGGTATTTCACACTGTTCCTTAAGGTCTCCGAATAGGGCATGTAACATTGGTTAGGCTGAAAATGGCACGGGTGCTGTTCCATGCCCCCTGATACATCCAGTGACATTTTCCCGGGAAAAAACGCTATGTTTTTTCCTTTTATGGTATGCTTATGAATATATAGATGAGCTGCGCGCTGATTGGTTGGTTTACAACAAGTGAAGCTGAGGAGCAAAGATGCAACACGGCCAACAGCACTCACTGAAACAACGAAGGTGGAGACTTGAAATAAAAACGAACAAATAAATCTATTGTGTCTACACAACACTGTTTTTAACAAATTGACTAGATATAATTTGAAATGATTACGTTAGTTGTTTCCACTTCTGTTGTCGAAGCAAACAGGATCGCCTTAGGCGGGTAACGTTAGCACTACAGCTTAGCAAACAAACTATCGTGATTCAACTCAGCTTCAGTTAGCTCTAGCAGTACCAGGGAGTCAGGTGGCTGAGCGGTTAGGGAATCGGGCTAGTAATCAGAAGGTTGCCAGTTCGATTCCCGGCCGTGCCAAATGACGCTGTTCCCTTGGGAAAGGCACTTCACCCTACTTGTCTCGGGGGAATGTCCCTGTACTTACTGTAAGTCGCTCTGGATAAGAGCGTCTGCTAAATGACTAAAATGTAAATGTAAAATGTAGCTATCTTGCTGAAAAATATATCTGGAGAAACATGCATCTTGAATTGTAGATTTACATGACAACATGGGTTATTTATTTGAATGAAACACAGTCAGGAACATGAAATAATGTTATCCCCATTGCCAATAAACTAGGCTAAATAATCACACATTCTACCTATGCTCTTGCGTTAGCAAGCTAAACTAGTTTACATGCCTACAGTCTAGGTGTTTTGCTATCTAGCTGTTCTTGCATTCCTTGCAAATCAGCGTTAATAAATAGGGATATTCCCATAGATAAACATCAGCCATGCCTGTCTAGTGTCTTGTTCTTTGGGAATATGGTAAAAAGTGTCAGGATTCCCGGTACAGCCTGGAACACTGCATTTACGGCGCTCCATTTTAAATATCTTGAAAACTTAAAAAGTGTCGGAGATCCACGCGACCTCCGTTTATGTTCCTGGACCAGAAAACCAGAGGGCGGGTAAATGTAAATCTGGGGGCGTGACAAAGTTGATGCTGCAACTTGTGACGTCACAAGGTTTCAAAAGCTAGCTTTTGCAAGTTGCAGTTTCAAAATAGTAGTGAGAAGTGAAATGTTGATAGGAAAGAGGTTTCAATGGACTTTGAGGTTCACTGTATGTCTATTTTACACACCAAGATGTCATTTTTCAACTATGACAAGGTAAAATCGGTTTTGCAATCAATCGCCCCTTTAAAATATTATCTGCTGGTTTACATGCACTAACATATAGGCCTGTAAAACCACTGAGTGATATGACGAGAAGATAGTGACGCGCTACGGTCTTGAAGTCTCAAACAAACTATGATGCTAGCAGTAATTGAATCATTGGTGAACATAAGGTTTAATGCATGTAAAAGCACAACTCCGTTTGAGTGAAATTGGGTAATAACCCACGCTGCTAAGAAGGTATGCCCCGACTGCGTGATATGATGAGATGCTAGTGACCCGCTAAGGTCTCGGAGTCTCCTGCATGAACAGGTTCTGCCCGATTAGCAAGCTATTTTTACTAATGTTTTGTTAGCGATTGAATGGTAATGCAAGCTAGCTAAAAACAATGTTAGTTAGCTTGGCTAAACTGGTTTTCATAGCAACAGAAATCAACAAATCAGATCAATCGAACTTTATTCAGAAAGGGGGGGGGGGGGGTGGCGGGAACATTAAAAGTGTAGGGTACAGTAAAGTGAAATGGAACGCGTCTTTCTGCCTTGAAGCTGCGTGCGCACCCTCATTGTTTGTAAACACAAGACCCCAATCTTTATGTAAAGATAACATCCAAGTTAACAATTTCGCCAAATCTGACTGCAGCTTTGTATACCATATGTACTGTGTTATGGTTGGTTGAGTTAAAAAACTTCGTAAATGAATTAAATGTAAAATCCAACTATAAATGTATAAAAGAGAGTTCCAATCAAATCAGAATTTTTTTTAAACCTAGAGGTTTAAAAGGCTACCTTTGCCTAAACTGACATGCACCAACTCAGAGTTTCAACACCATTTACACATTTAGTCTCTATTTTTTACTCTACTCTTAACGCATGACTATGTTTAACTTAATGTCTGCACCTCTCTGTCACCAACTGTCTGTGGAGTGGGGGGTGGGGGCTTCATATCCAACAAATGACACCCCTGAACTTCTAAAACAGATCTAATGGCCTACTACAATTGTAAATATCCTATGGATTCTTCTCCAATTGGGCCTCGATACAATGCCATCTAATATATTTTGCCCATTTTGCCCATTTTTGGGGGACTTTCCACACCAGCACCCTTTGCCCTGTTCCTCTATTCTACCCTACTACATGTGTTTTATTATAAATGTATAAAAGAGAGATTTTTTTAAACCTAAAGGTTTAAAAGGCTACCGTTGCCTAAACGTACATGCACCAACTCAGAGCACTGAGTTTCAACATCCATTTACACATGTAGGGCCCTATTTTAATGATCTGAAACGGAAGTATCAAACGCGAAACTCAAGTCACTTTGTGGGCGGGACTCCGGCGCTGTTGCTATTATACCGTCGGGATAAATGACTCTTGCGCCCGACACAAATCTAAAATTGGTTGGTCTGAAGTAGCTACATTACTCATAGGTGTGGTTTGGGCGTAATGTGCAATAAACCAATCAGAGCGTCATCTCACATTCCCTTTAAGAGCAGGTGCGCTTGTTCCATGGCGGATTGCTATTATAATCAAGAGTATATGGCTGCAGCCTACAGCCTCCTGCCTCATGCCCTCCCGTCTCATGCTTCTACTTTTCAAAATAAAAGCTTGTCTGGTCCGCTATTTCTTCTTCCTACTTTGTTGTACGTGTTTTTTTTAAAGCTAGACTACAAACTAAAAATCCATTCTACAGCTGCAGCCTGGGAGGCCCGGTTGAGTTTAGGCGTCACAACCACGGTTGAGGTTAGGATTAGTTTAAGGCCAGGAGTCGTAGCAGAGGAGAGAGGTTAAGGTCAGCAAGCAGAGTCAAGTAAGAGCACAGAGGTCGAGGTTAAGGTTAGGCACAACCACGACGGTTGGGGGACAATGATGGTCGGTACAGCACACCATGCATTTTGTCACCTGCGATGTGTTCTTTTTTTTAAAGACACTGATGTGTACCTTAAGGAAAATCACAAAAAGAAACCATCAAAGTCTGCAACCATAAATTTCTCTAGGTAACGTTAGCTAATATTCGCTAACAAATGTCAACATAAAACATGCTGATGCAGTTTTAAATGAAGGTCATCGCAGGTTTCATCAAATATACGTTAAGATCAGGGACAGAACAATAACATCCAGAAATCAGCAAACTATATGGATAACATTTTTCAATTTCAAGTTTTTCAATTTATTGCAACAAACGTGCTCACGAACTTACCTTTAACTCCATCCCTAAAATAATTTGCGATTTAGTATTTTTGACCCTCTGAACTTACCATTGGACAGCCTGGGCATGAGATGGGAGGGCATGAGATGGGAGGGCATGAGACGGGAGGCTGCAGCCATACCCATCTCATTATAATGGCGGATTTGCCAGGCGCACGCCAAGAGCGGTTCACAGCCGAGGAGACCGACGTTCTCGTCAGGGCCGTAAAAGATAGAGAAGTGACATTATATGTGGGAGAAGAAACCCACCCAAAGCTTTGGTTAAACAGGCGTGGGAGGAAATTGCCACAAATCAAGTTCACATACATAGAGATTTCTCATGAAAATAGTTGTAATCATTGACATGAAAGAAATGTAACACAGCCATACAATAAATCAAAACAATGTAACGCAGCTTCGCAGAAAGAAGACCCTAGCCTCGCCAGCAGTGCGCACGGACCAAGCATGCACCCTTAAAATAGCATCTGAATAACGCGCCACTGACTTTAGACTATGTTTTTCCTGGTCTGTGGCGGAATTGTTTTCTGAAACTGCAAAATAGCACCAGGGAACTTTTGTGCCGGAACACGCCTCTTCTTTTCGCTGAACCGCCCCCGGGAGCGCAAGTTAATTCCCTAATTTACCGATGTGCGTCTGTGAAGAGAAAAGTCAGCTGAGCGTGGAGTGCAAAATAGGAATGATACATGCGTCAGTGTACAAAGTCAATTGCGCTGGGAGCAAGATAGGGCCCATTGTCTCTTCTCCAATTGGGCCTTAATACAATGCCATCTAATATTTTCTGCCCGTTCTGGGCAGATGAGACTCAGGAGAGTGAATTAGAGATAATGGTAGTGGGAGGGTGTTGCACTTTTCTGCTTCTCTTTTTCGCCACTCCTATGAAACATTTCTGGAGTGCCACTGTTTTTGCTTTTGTTAGTGCTTGCAATGCTGGGAAGAAAACTATATGACAACAATAGTGTTAAATGTAACTGGCCTTTCTAACAGTACAACTGGCCCCAGATTGCCCCCCCATGGTCTAGAACATCCCCTAGTTGCAAATCAAATCAAGACAAGAGCCTTTTCATAAGGCACAGTGGCGGACTCATGCTGTCTGAGGCCGTCAAATGTCAGCACTCATGGAATTCCTCTTGTCCAATCAAAGTAGGCCTACTTGGTTGGAACAAACTGTTGTGTACACATTTATATTCAAATGATAAACAAACAACTAATTTACATTTTACATATACATTTTAGTCATTTAGCAGACACTCTTATCCAGAGCGACTTACAGTAAGTACAGGGACATTCCCCCGAGGCAAGTAGGGTGAAGTGCCTTGCCCAAGGACACAACGTCATTTTGACACAGCTGGGAATCGAACTGGCAACCTTCAGATTACTAGCCCGATTCCCTAACCACTCAGCCACCAGTGACTCCCTGGTACTGCTAGAGCTAACTGAAGCTGAGTTGAATCACGATAGGTTGTTTGCTAAGCTGTAGTGCTAACATTAACCGCCTAAGGCGATCCTGTTTGCTTCGACAACAGAAGTGGAAACAACTAACGTAATAATTTCAAATTATATCTGCATTCACTCTTATTTCCATAGGTATTGTGGTCTCAAACTAGCATAACTACATATATGTATCCTACACATACATAACACATTTTAAGTAAATTGTTGTAGTTTCTATAGCGTGGAGAATATAAATGTCACCACCAGTTGGTTTTGGTTGTGTTTTTTAAAGGAGGGGAGCTCCAGAATAAGCACCACACAAACCCTGCCTGCTGTCCGTCTGTTCCACGTGCACGGCACAAATGAATTCAACACCCGTGCCATTGAAGTGCCAGCTCGCTCTTCTTCCCTCAACTCCAATGACGTGTTTGTGTTCAGCACAGATACATGCTGCTACCTGTGGTATGGAAAGGTTAGCACACAATTTAGGTCTATGGATTATGATGGTTTTAACCTATAATAATAAAGTGCCATTGGTTGTTTAAACATATCAGAGAGTGAGATTGGTTCCCAATTACTGCATGATAAAGTGATTATAGTATCTGTAAATTGTATATAAAATAACTGTTATCATTATTGAGGACTTTACAGAATAAAAACAGATAAGCCATAGGTGATGCTAAACTCAATAGGACACAACATCATAACATGCCTTAGCAGTGTACATACTTTTGTGTCTATTCTAGGGCTGCAGTGGTGATGAGCGAGAGATGGGCAAATCTGTGGCAGACATAATCTCCAGGAGGGAAAAGCAAGTCCTCGCAGAGGGCCAGGAGCCAGCACACTTCTGGGTGAACCTGGGAGGAAAGTCCCAGTATGCCAGCAGCAAGAGGTCCTATGCATATACTAAATTTCAATCTTCATAGCACTGGTTCTTCTGCAGTCCAATAGTTTACTGGTTTTTAGTTGTTGTTTTTACTGTTTTCCTTTTCTTGCATATTACTTAAGTTTAAGTGTTGAAGAAGTCACTCAGTATAAAAAACACCATGTTTAGGATCACTAAAATACGCATAATTTGCTGTTTAGCTAAGCTTCCAGTTGAGTTGTGGGTGTGTGATGTGATTGAAATTGCATCACGGTGTATCCGGCTTTCCTTACTTACAGTACGGATAGGGGGTCAAATGACCCCTGAGTCTTCAGACAGGGACGTTGTTACTGACAGTTAATGATCACTAGATGGCACTTGCACGTGGCCAAGGCAAGGTTGGAAAATGAACTGGCTTTCATCAATCTGTCATTCCTTTCCGTGTTGATAGTCGATGACTATTTCATTAGAACGTTTGTTGCCTAGCCCTTCAATCATTCAGCAAATCGTAATTTTTCTATAAAATATGTCATAAATGTTGCAGGTTAGACTGCAGTTGGTCTATAAATGCATAGCACAACATAAGCAACATTCTATTGTCGGCTGACAATGATCACGTTGTTGTCCCCAGTCATAAGTATAAACACACAGGGACATCATAGACATGCAATGGTCTGATATATCCAGTTATCCTGGTAAAACATTATTATCAGGGCACGGTCCAAGTATTGCAAATATGAGAGGCAAGTGTAATTAGTTTGTAAAATCAAATATTTCTTCTGAAATTCGTCGTTTTAATTACTGTAATATTGGGACTCCAGTTCCCAGTGTGGATCCCAGGCTATGCATGAGCAGTTGTGCATTATGTGTGCAAATGAAGTTTGCATTCGATAAATCCAGTAGGCGGCTTATCTACTAGGCCTACAACTAGGATAACAGATAATAAACAGTGAACATTATGTCATATCACATAAGCATGTCACAGAATCAAACACTACTCCTATTTTCCAACTCCCAGAGCCGGTCTTGACCTCCCTGGGGGCCAAAGCAAATTTTCAAATTTCTTCTTACCTGACCCATGAGCCATGTAAACCATTTGCCATTGCCACACAGTCACACGTGACACCCCGGTGCTCCCACTACAATCCTCCCTCCTTTAAACAAAACGGTTAGCTTCATCTAAAATACAATTTATACTATGGTTTGGCTGAATACTTGATGGCTATTTTTTACTGAGGGATGTGCATCAATATATGCCCAGTAAATCAAAAGTCAAGGTCAATCCATTCCTTTCCATCTTGCATTAGTCCAGAGTTGTAACTGTCTTGTTTTAAAATGATGTGACTATGCACATATGTACCTATGAGGAGTGCCATCATGCCCATACATTGCCTGGACTGGTCCCCACAGAGGTTGCTGCTGGAAAGCGCAAATTTCATTTTGTGCACATGCATATGAACGCATGTTCAAGTGCGACACAGTTATCTTTTCCGAGCTGCAATTTATAAACACTTTTGCCGTTGCCGTTTAACAAACTTAATAAATAGTTGTATTTCACTCTCACTTTTGTCAGGCACAAAGTAAGCAAGACCAAACAAACCAAGAGATAAACTGCCCAGACAGGTTAGCAAGACAGACTAGCGAGAGATTCACCGAAACATTAATTTAACTTTACTGTTATTTACCAACATCAAACTTGGTCAGGAAAGAACTGTCATGGTGTTTTCTTTGTAGTTTTTTAGTAACCGGAAGGATAGTTCCCCTTCATACTCTCATCGAAGTTGTAAACATTGACACGAGGGGAAGGCGGGGCCCTTGCAATTTGCGGGGCCATACACAACTGGAGACTGGCCACTCCACAGAAACTGCCCTCCTGTCAGTCACCACTGCCCTCCAGTCTGCCAGAGCGGCTTCGAGGTCATCCGTCATCATTCTGTTGGACCTTTCTGCAGCATTTGATACAGTTAACCATCAGATCCTGCTCGCCAGACTTTTTGAGATGGGCATCACTAGCACTGCACTTCAGTGGATCTCATCCTACCTGTTAGGAAGATCCTACCAGGTCTCCTGGGGAGGCAAAGTGTCAGGCCCCCCCCCGCCAGCTCTCCACTGGTGTCCCACAGGGCACCGTCCTTGGACCCCTCCTCTTCTCCCTGTACACCACCTCACTCGGACCAATCATCACCTCCCATGGCTTCTCCTATCACTGCTACGCTGACGACATGCAGCTGTACCTATCGTTCCCCCCGACTGATCCGGGGATCTCAGCTAGGATCGAGGCCTGCCTCGCAGACATCTCCGCCTGGATGACTAAGCACCACCTCCAGCTGAACCTCGCCAAAACAGAACTTCTCATCATCCCGGCCAAACCTTCCATCTCCCACGATCTCTCAATCACCCTGGGATCTGCGACGGTGACCCCTTCATCCTCAGCCAGGAACCTCGGGGTTACCATGGATGACGAGCTCTCCCTTACAGCACACATTGCTGCAGTCTCCCGGTCGTGTAGATGTCCCCTCTACAACATCCGGATGATCAGGTGATACCTGTCTGAGAATTCCACCCAGCTGCTAGTCCAAGCACTTGTCCTCTCAAACTTGGACTACTGCAACTCGCTGCTCGCCGGTCTCCCAGCATGCGCAACCCGCCCTCTCCAGAGGATTCAGAACGCAGCGGCCCGCCTGGTCTTCAATCTACCCAGACGCTCCCATGTTACCCCGCTCCTCATCTCCCTCCACTGGCTTCCCATCACAGCCCATATCAGATTCAAGTCCCTGGTACTGACCTTCCGAGCGGTGAACGGGACTGCACCCGACTACATCAAGTCTCTCCTCCAGCCTTACACCCCCACCCGCCACCTACGGTCTTCTTCTGACAACCGTCTGGTGGTCCCACCGCTCAAGAGCGCCCGGTCCCAACACAAGTTTTTCTCCTGTCTGGCCCCCCAATGGTGGAATCAACTCCCCACCTCCATCAGAGACACTGACTGTCTCCCCACTTTCAAGAAAAGGCTCAAGACGCACTTGTTCCGGGAGTACAACGGTACTTAGGAATGATTTGCTGGACCTGATGTTAGTTTCCTCCAGGATCACAAATGACTCTTATTGAGAGACTTGTTGCTCTTGTTGGTTAGTTGTAACTGATTTAAAATTCTTGTACTCTGCGAAATATATTATTGTTGCTTGTTTTTTCTACAGGTACACTCTTGCACTTTTGAGGTTCATGTTGTTTAATTGTAACTTGTCTACATGCTCTTGTGGTTCTGGCCTTTGGCACTTATTTGGTTTTTCAGAATGTATGCTTCATGTTTTGTCTCCCAGCTATGTTTGGAGCTATCTCGTTATGATCAGTGACCTATGCACTTTTGTAAAGTCGCTTTGGATAAAAGCGTCTGCTAAATGAATAAATGTAAATGTAACCCAGCTCGCCTTATTCAACCCAGCAGTTTTTCATAATAGTTTTGGGAGAATGAGCGGCGGGCTGGCGCCCTGTTATATGAAGCTTAGCGCAAGTTCAGTCAGGCAAGACTGATCCCTGCACTCGGGCATACTCGATAATGTTTCACTACTTACTCCCCCCGCTAATAACGCTCTACTTTCCCTCTTTCCTATGTTGGGCTGTCATCTGGGTTTCAGTTTGATAAGCGCTCCCGTCTTTCAATTATTGCTGTGAAATGATCACATGATCCCGTGCCTTTAAATACGATTCTCTCCCTGTGTAGTTTGTCCATGCTATCGAGTGCGCGACCCTCCGTCTCCCCGTCGCCACCCGGTGCTTTATCGCTGTTCTTCGACTCTTCTACTTGGGTCATCGGCTACAACCACCGCCAACAGTGTCTGGACTCCGTGGGGGATTCTTCTTCGGATGTCGGGCAGGCGCCCTTTGATCAATAATCCCCCATGGGATCTATGCTCCAAACACTTACAGTACATTTATCGTTCTGTAATAAACATCACTTTACTCATCCCAGGTCTCTCCTGATTGAAATAGGGGGAATCTGGCGTGGTTACATTTTGGGACTTCAGTGATTGGCTTTGTGACCATAGAGGGGTAAACCAATAGGAGCAGAGCCCCTATAGGGTACAGCTCCACAACATAGAACTTTTTTGCAGCGGTTGGCATACAGCTATTACCATCACCTTCTGTTCCAGAAGTGGCGCACTCCATTCCACTCAGAGCTGGAGTTATCTCCATAACCATCATTCTCATGCACAGAAAGCAATTTGTCGTGTTGTATAAAACGCTTTCAGCCTCCATAGACCTACTATTAAGAAGAGCAAATATCAAAGCGGTTTGAATATGTCGTCCTGTTAATTTCTATGGTAAGTGCTCTGTGGCGCATTGAGGATCGAAAAACCAAGATATGCTCACTGCCACGTTGAACTTCCAGCTCGTCCAGTTTTGCTCAGTACAGTGCTGTGCCCAGGGCTTCATAATTGGTCAATGCCGTCTTTGAAGTGAGCAAATAAATGGGGTCCTAGTTTCCCAATTTTTTCCCCCAAAATCTGCAAATGTAGCATTCTTCTATGAAAAAGCTAGTATTTGGAGACCAAGTTTGAGAACAGAAAAAAAAATATATATACATAGTTTGAGATATTTTGACATGAATTAATAAAATTCCAAAGAGGTGCCAAAACGGAAATGCAATACCACCTAAATCCATCAGGGTCTTTGCTTCAAGCCGAGAAGTGAGGGGTTTACGCATGGAAGATCTGGTCCAATCAGCACACTAGTGGGTGTAACTTGGAGAGCCACGGGCATGGCCTTGCTTGAAAATCTTTTTGGCCCAAATTTGCTAATGAGACACGGCCAAAAGTGTCAACGCGCCAAATTGGAAAGGCGCCAGTTTTGAAGACACAAATCTGTTCTGCGCTTTTGAAAATCGGTTTGGAAGATACACTTGAAAATCTTTTGTACACTAATTTACCTTTATACAGTCATTTACAAAACTCATACCAATTCAATTCATACCAAAACAATCTAGATGGATAAATGGCACAACAGATTTGTTTTATTTGTGTTGAACTGTCCCTTTAAGAATCCCCTGTAGTTCAATTGTATTTACAGTACAATCAGCAACAGATGCATTTACCCAAAACGTTCATATTCTTAAAGTATCCTCAATGTTATTGTAATCCTCTAAGACTTCAGGAAGAGCACAGCAACATCACCCCACGTCTCTTTGAGTGCTCCAATCAAACGGGACGTTTTCTGGCAACAGAGATCACAAATTTCAACCAGACAGATCTCGATGAGGATGATATAATGCTGCTGGATATCTGGGATATGGTAAAAACAAAAAAATATTTGCATGTGTTAACTTACAACTCCAATTCCAACTGAATAATATGAATGTTCAATGAAAATTCCAAGTGCAGACTCCTTCTCTACCCTCCTCAGTGTCCTTCCTCTGTCTATGTTCTGTCTCTACTGTGTCTTCCATCACAGGTGTTTCTGTGGATTGGCAATGGAGCCAATAAAGAAGAGAAGGAAGCGGCCATCAGCACAGCACAGGAATATCTGCTCACCCATCCTGGGGGTCGGGATGTGGAAACCACCATTGTACTGGTCAAACAAGGCTTTGAGCCTCCCACATTTACAGGGTGGTTCAAAGCCTGGGACCCCTGCATGTGGAGTGTATGTACATGTACAGTAGTAATCATTTGTTTAACAGCTAGGTTAATCATATGATTTTAATGAACAGCACAGTGTAGTCTTTTTACTATTCATTGTCATTCATATTTTATTTATGCACTGTATGGGAAACTAAAATAGTACCTAAACTAAGTTAAGAGAATTGTTGAAATAACTGTCCATGTCAATATTGTGACTGTGACCAAAGGGGGGGAAGTCCTATGAAGAACTCAAGGCTGAGCTTGGGGATGCCACTGACTTAATCCAAATTACAGTGGTGAGTAGACTTATTCTTATTGCACCTCAACATTTCCTTAATCTTCCTTCATTGTCTCTGTACATAATGACAAGAAAATGACAGTAATCCTCCATTATTGCTACACTGTTCTTTGTCAGTATCAGCCAACTCTTACCCTTGATGTTTTTGTTAGAACCCACAAAAGCCTACAATTCCTCCCAATGGAGGAATTCAGTTTGGATTGGATTGAGTAGTTTGGTAATGGGTGTCTGTGTCTGGGTATAGGACAGGCCTACTTCCAACTCCACACAAACCTCTACAGAAGTGGGAGTTCTGTCTCCCACTGTTCTGTCCATCTTCCCTGCTGACAAGCTGGTCAACAGCCTGGCTGAGGACCTCCCAGATGGAGTGGATCCCACTAGAAAAGAGGTAATTTGATGATATCAAAATTGGATTACACTGTAGTTGACACAACGAAGAGTCGAAAGAGAGAAAGATGGGTTTAATTCATCCCCTAGGGGAAATTGCTTGGTTACAGCAATGTAATCAAACAATCACACACAAATTACAGTTATAAACAAATTATACACGGCATTGTATTCCAAAAATATATACACCAAGTATACACAGAATACCAGGTAGCATACAATGACCAATGATTAACAAGTGATCTTGTACAGATGAGTGTGTGTTATTGCAAATCAACAGATGTTCCTCATTTAATTTGAGGTTTCTGGCGTTGCGGAAAGATGCAACATGATGTGAGATGTTGTGTGATGGGTATATTATAAATGTTTGCTTACTTAAAATAACGATGACATTGCTTAAAACTAGAAAGTGTTACAAATAACAATTTATATTTCTCATCATCAATAACTTACCATCTACAAACTAATCATCAACGGTGCATGCACCCAACTACACTGAGTAGAATAGTTTTAGCTAGTTTTGTTAGCTAGCGTTAACGCCTGAGCAGCTCTTAATAGGTATAGCCTATTGCTCAAACCATGTCCAACTTATTCTCATTCACAGACCCAAAACCCCACAAATTAAAAAATATTATTAACTAGAGAGGGTACAATTTCTGGGGAAATTGTAGGGTGTGCTTACTTGCGTTGGTTGCAGAGGGGTACGTTCTTTAATGAAATTTTTACAACTGATATTTCTGTATATTTTATATACAAAATGCATAGCCTACTTATTATTTATAAAGATTACATAGATTTAGAAGCATATTTTGTTCTGCTCATTCACAACTCAAAATACTAAGAGTGAAGAGTAGAATGAAATAGTTGTCTTCTCATTTCCCCTGCAAGAGGGAATGGTGATCAGCAGCCTCATAGTTGAATCAAAACGAATACATGGCAGCAGGGCCGGAGGGCCTAAGACATTTTGAGGCCTGGGGCTAATTACCAGGGAGAGGCCCCTATGTCACCCCGACGCACATCATGACAGGCACACAAACCAACGCCAGGTGCACTGACACATCAGTGCTTTAAAGTCCACAGAGCCACTCTATAAATATGATCAGTTTAAACATGTGACTCACCATAATCACATCAGTGATATTAAAAGGCCCGTTTTTGTTTATTCTTAATGCAAACTCATCAATGAGCTCTTCAAAGTCCAGTTGGCACAGTATGTCATGCTCTATTGACTAGGCACCGAATCCAGGATTTGGTTTCGGCCGAATATTGGGCTTTTTGACGGGAGTCTGTTTCGGCTAAACCTTAAAAAAAAATTCCACCGAACCCGAACTCTACGCATGCACTACGCTGGTCGAAATAGTGGCGCCGCCGTTGATTACGGGAAGGTGTTTACGTAGGTGGTCCGTTCAATGCAGTAGGCTGAAAGAAAGTGAAAATGGAACTCGTGAGCAGAAAAAGTGTTGTATGCAGTGGCGATTTCTTTAAGACTGCCATAAAGTATATAAAACAAATATGGTCGAATATTTACTATTGTGTTAACATTTTAAATGCGTTAAGAACACGGTCATCTCGAAGACGAGTTCGTTCAGAATCAGCTACGTAGCAGGTCGACTGACTGATTTTCTCATACAGTCCAGTAGCGTCACAGTGCATTTCCCTGTCGAAGCCCAGCTTCGATGGACTTCAATGGGGCTGCTTTGAACAGTTTTTTTCAGTGCTTCGAAACTATACGGTCATTGGATAAATGCTGCGATTATGTCCCGCCCACGGACGCTCAGCATCTCTGGGGGTGAATGGAGGAGTGGGCTGGCCTGGACGCTGGGCTTCCGCGTAATGATTGGAGGGTCTGTCGAAAGACTGCATCTCCTTTTGATTGACAGCCATTTTGTACTATAAAAAGTCGCCGAAGCTATTCGAGCTCAGTCCTATTGCGGATTTTGGCCCCACTCTCATGCTTTCTTTGACCGGACATTTTCGCACATTATTTTTGTTTTCACTCTGAATGTTTCTAATGTTATGCGCGCTGCCGTTGACTCACTCGACATCGGGCAACCTGAGGCCCCCCTGGTCGCGAGGCCCAGGGCTGCAGCCCCTAAAGCCCATTGCCTTAATCCGGTCCTGCATGGTAGCGATCATTGCCAGTAACAACGCAAAATGCGATATAGCCCTGTGTGGAGAAGCTGCCCCGGTAATTTGTACTACTACAGTACAGTACTAGACTGTGTTCGTCTTGGTAGCGATTGCGTTGGTTGAATTCAATTTAACGTTCCGTTGTACGGTTTAGGCTGAAATTAATTATTTTCATGAACAAATGGACAAAGTTTAGGCTGTGGCAATGGAGTTCAGGTTAGTAGTCACAGTTCAGATAGTTTCACCAATTGAAAGACTTTTGATTTAAGTAAGGGTAGTACCGAACATCTTCTGTCGCCGTTTGACTTCCGACTGTAAACAGCTGTGGAGATGTTTTTGTTAGCTAGCTAGCTACTAGTGTCTCGCGTAGGCTACAGGCTGTAGCCTACAGCGTTGCAGTGAGCTACCGTGGTTTGAAACCACAGGTAATGATAATTTCACCCACAAATCGTTTACTTGTAATCTAATGTCATAATAAATCCTACAACGAAAATTTATTTGTGAGGAATGTTTATTTTAACGATTGAAAACAGATGCATCATAGACCGCTGTAGTACAGTATGTGTTGCCCGGGCAACAGAGGCTAATGTCATGATGCTAATGCTTCAGTGAAATAGTAGACTACTGTTTCCCAAAGTAGATGTACTTCCTTAATAATATCAGCTGATATTGTACATTACACATCACAATTGTGTGTCATATCACTAAGTAAAATGAGCAAATAGTTATCACCCAGGCCTCTGCTTGTGGCGTTTCTGCAGCTGCCTTGCAGTAAAGCAGTTAGCTAGCCAAGCTATCTCCCAGAAGTTAACAAGCTGCTAAACTAATGTTCTTGCTAGAGGTAGTCACGCGAGTTTTCGTGACGTTAGTGACATTAGTAGCTTCAGTGACTGTGGCTAGCAAGTTAGCCACCTTTCGCCACAAAAACGTAATTTCTACTTAAACCTTGCAACGGAACGTAAATAAAAATACAAGCAACTCAATCGCTACCAAGACGAAACTTTTGACATCTAGGTTGTCTATGTAGTCCAAATATTGACTGAGACTTAGGGGGGCAAAAAGAAATAAGTTTAATATATATGTGAGAGAACAAAGGTTGTGCCCTTGCCGAAGGCAAAGCACACCCAATAATGAGTCACCAATCATAATAATAAACATTTAGTCAGACAAAATGGTAAACAGTCACTCACTCATTCCTTCAATAACTCTTTCCACACCGTATGCTTCAATAGCGGATGCACTAGGAGGCTGTATGATAACTTCAGTGAATTTTGTTTAGTTAATGAAGTAATGCGATTAACAAAGGCATTCGCAATGAAATGAAACAAAGCACTTAACGCACCAGAGTTCGTAGAAAGGAAAATAGGGAAATTCTGTTACATTATTTAGAAGCAAATTCTCTTTTACAACCGATAATTAACTGCTTTCAAAGGGATTTCCTGGCTAGCTAACAAAATGACAATGTAAATTGGATATACTTTCAGAATAGATAAGTGAATTCTGTTACATAACTGTATGGGTTTACTGATGTCAAAACTGCCTGCACATTCAAATGTACATGCCAGCGCTGTATGGTGAATTAGGCCTACAATTATGACAAATGGCTCAACCATTGTGCATGTAATGACTTCTGTTATTAACTAAATGATGTTTGTGGTGGTAAGACAATTTAACAAAGAACCAACATAATACATTTTGATCAACGTAAGCAATTGGCAATTTGATTAGAGTAGATGATGTGGAGGTTAAACAATACTTTAGGATAATTTCAATTGTGATCTGAGAAAGGTAGGTACCAAAACCACTGAGAAAAACTGTCATCACCAGCTGCATCACGGGCACTGCACTATCTATCTATAATTCCAGACATCTGTGTGTGTCACCGACATAATTGTGCCCTATCTATAATTCCAGGAATCTGTGTGCCACCAATACAGGCACTATGCAATATCTATAGTTCAAGTAACCTTTATTTGTGTTTCACTGACATATTAAATCACCAACTGCATCATGGGCACTATGCACTAGTGTCTACAAAAGACAATCTCCCCTTGTTCTACAAAAGTGCAAAGAACCCTTAACACTAGGTGCCAAGCCAGTTTGACCTACTTAAAGCACGGTCTGGGGTCAAATGTCCCCTGAGGCTTCAGACAGGGACGTTGTTACTGACACATAATGGTCACTAGATGGCGCTTCTTGTACGGAACAAAGGCATGGTCTGAAAATGAACGTGCCTTTGTCAATCTGTCATTTATTTGTTAGTCTGTGATTATTTCATGAGAGCGTTTGTTGTCTAGCCCTTCAATCAATCAGCAAAATGTAATTTATTGGCTAAAGGATGTCAAACACGTTGCGGGTTAGATGGCAGCCCGACATTATCAACATTTTAGTTGGCTGACATTATAGCGTAGTGTCCCCAGTCAAAAGTATAAACACACAGGGACATCATAAACATTCAATGGTCTAATTAGATCTAGTAATACTGGTAAAACATGTAATGTTCTTCATTTATTGTCAGGACACGGTCCAAGTATTGCAAAAATTAGAGCCATGTTATTATTATTATTATGTTATAGAAATTCTAGGCTACAGGCTTACTTGATGTTAGCCTACATGTTGATGCTGAGCCTAATTTAACAACTTTCGGAATGACAAGACAGGCAGTGTAGCCTATAATAGGCAGTGGATAATACTGGTTGAGAATGTGTATTTTGGTTTTATGTAGGCTATTACTGTAACATTGGGTGTCCAGTTTCAAGGGTGGATGGCGGGTTACAAAAGGCATATAAAATGAAATTAGCATTTGATATAGCATTCCATTCTGATAGGCCTACTTACAGCTCAAGAATACATTTAATTTAGCTCATTGTTACATTTACGCAGTCTTTGTTCAAAATATGGGCATTCATTGCAGCCAGATTTAAGAGGTTTTAAAACGCTCATTTACTCATTTATACCTCTTGATATTTCTGAAATGTTATTTTATTGAGTGGGCTGTTGTTGATGTTAGGCAGTAATGAGAAAAGGGGGACTTTGATTGTGAAGGAGGAAATTGTGTGTGAAGGGAGTTGAGAAAAAGTGTGGCTTGCCGAATCAAGGAGACACTGTAGTCTGTCAGTGTCTCTAATTATTGGGTGTGCTTTGTCTTCGGCAAGGGCACAACCTTTGTTCTCTCACATATATATTATTATTCTTTTTGCCCCCCTAAAACTCAGTCAATATTTGGCCTACATAGACAACGTAGGTGTCAAAAGTTTCGTCTTGGTAGCGATTGATTTGCTTCTATTGGAATTTACGTTCCGTTGCATGGTTTGGGCTTAAGTTAAGTTTTTGTGGCGAAACGTGAAGCTAACGGTGGCTAATTTGCTAGCCACAGTCACTGACGTTACTAACGTCACTACGTCACTAACGTCACGAAAACACGCGTGACTACCTTTGGCAGAACATTCGTTTCGCATCTGTTAACTTGGGGGATAGCTAGGCTAACTATAGCTTTACTGCAAGGCAGCTGCAGAAACGCCACAAGAAAAGAGGCCAGGTAGATAACTATTTACTCATTTTACTTTGTGATATGACACACAATTGTGATGTGTAATGTACAATATAAGCTGATATTATTAAGGAAGTACATCTACTTTCGGAAACAGTAGTCTACTATTTCACTGAAATATTAGCATCATGACGTTAGCCTGTGTTGCCCGGGCAACACATACTACAGTGGTCTATGATGTATCTGTTTTCAATCGTTAAAATAAACATTCCTCACATATACATTTTCGTTGTAGGATTTATTCTGACATTAGTAAACGATTTGTTGGTGAAATTACCATTACTGTGGTTTCAAACCAGTGTAGCTCACTGCAACGCTGTAGCTTACGCGAGACACACTACAAAAACATCTAGCTACAGTACACAGCTGTTTAGGAAGTCAAACGGCGACAGAAAATGTTCGGCACTCCCCTTACTTAAATCAAAAGTCTATCTAACTACTAACCTGAACTTCATTGCCACAGCCTAAACGTTGTCAATCTGGTCATGAAAATAATTAATTTCAGCCTAAACCGTACAACGGAACGTTAAATCCAATTCAACCAACGCAATCGCTACCAAGAGGAACACAGCAGTAGTCTACTACTGTACCGTAGTAGTACAATTTACCGGGGCAGCTTCCCCACACAGGGCTATATCGCATTTTGCGTTGTTACTGACAATGATCGCTACCAGTGAGCTTTTTATGAATGAGCGATTTTCCACTAAATAAATGTCAAGCTTATTTACGTTTTGGGGGGCATATTTTCAGTTAGCAGATGGTACTGTTTGAATCGCGATTCCATCTTCTACTGCCGGGTAACGTCGTAGAATAATCTTCAAAGGGGTTGTTTGTTCATGAATGAATGCAATATGAGTAGGCTAAATGCCTGAAAATATCATGAGAAGGGAAAAACTTAAAATGACGTTTAAGTCATAGAGATTAGGTCAATTTTTACACCGGTCTGCCAAATGTATTCATTTTGATTCAACGATGAGGCTGCCTCTTGCAGGGGAAATGAGAAGACATCTATTTCATTCTACACTTCACTCGTATTTTCAGTTGTAAATGAGCAGCAAAAAAATCTATGTAATCTTAATAAATAATAAGTATGCATTTTTATATAAAATATACAGAAATATCAGTTGTAAAAATGTCATTCAAAAACGGACCCCTGTGCAACCGACGCAAGCAAGCACACCCTACAATTTCCCCAGAAATTGTACCCTCTCTAGTTATAAATTATAAGCCTTCAAGAACGATTGGTTACACTATTGTGAATCCAATGATCATAACATGAAGGCCCATGCCGTTTTATTAGGCCTACCTTATTAAATTCATAAATGGTTTGGCTACCATTTGCAAAATTATTGCAAACTATCAAGGCATATAATTGTATTTGTTTCGCTCATGTGTGAATATGCTAAATGCATTTATTTGTTATATTTATCCGCTTTACAAAACATATTTGCATGATGGCAAAATGCCCAATTAAACCAAAGCATGAGCTAAATAGGCTTACATGAGCTTTCCGCGGTGTGATTTTGACAATTTTAAAATACTGGGTGATAAAACAGACATACCGTATTTCTTCGATTAAACGCCGCCCTCAAATATACGCCACTCTCGAATAAACGCTACACCAAAAATGGACATTGTGGCTCAATTAAACACTGCACCAAAAAAATTGGAAAACAGTTATTTAATTGGTTACATTAAAACACAGTCTATCTATTTAGCTTTCATCAATCCCAAGTCCGCGTGCTACAGATCTGTTGCTGCTGGTGAGTGCTTTCTGCACAGCTTTCTGTTTGGAAGCTAAAGTGTAAGAATGTTTCGGCATGCTGCTAACCCTAATACAAATGACACGACAGGCTGCGTGATTCATTAGTCACAATGCCAGCAACTTGTACACTTGTACTCCCAACTAAACGCGCAACTTCAATGTTACACTAGGATTTGTGTTCTTTTTTTGTAAATCTACATTAATCTCACTGTTATCTTGCCGTTAATCTAGATTAATCTAGATTAAAATGGCTCATTTGAATTCCGCCGAAGTCATTGAGAATATGTGTGCTACCCAAATAATGACTAAAAGTAAGTCTTTGAGAACGGGTGGCGCATTAGACCAGGAGCTCATCTCCTGTTTCCAAAATGCATCACAAACTGCTTGAGAAAGCTGTTCTACTATGATAATTGGTGATGAAAATAAATTATGTTCAATAAGATGTACTTTTGTTTATTAACTGTTTATTAGATTAGTTAGCTTGGCTGATAGAGCTGTGCTGACGGGCTTGCCTCGGTTGCACTCAAACATCGTAGTTTGACAACGACTCTTCCCCTGCGCTACATCAGTGCTTGGCCCGGCATCTTCCGCATTAGCTAAGGGATGCTTTGCGTTTAGGTGGTATTTAAGACTGGAAGAACTCCTACAGTAAACGAATTCTGCATAGCACAAGGTGCAAACAACCTTAGTCTTGTCGAGGTTTCCATTGGGAAGCTTCTTTAAAAAAAAATTTTTCCCTGAAGCAAACCAGGAGGCTTCATAGCTGCATCCATGTTAGCACGTCACGTTTGATGTGATAATTTCATACACAAGGCATACACACAGGTTCGAAGACTCGTTCTTGCCCCCTACAGTGCAATTCGGCTAGGTATACATCCGCGCTAAAATATCAAGGTGAAAGTCATCATAGCTTGCGTAGTATAGACCCAGCTCCCAGCCCAACTTTGAGAATAGATTAAGAGCAATATTTTTTTTACCGCCCGATAAGAGTCTCACGTTAACACAGCGTGTTAACGCCGATAACGGCCCACCACTACTATCTTTACATTTACATTTAGTCATTTAGCAGATGCTTTTATCTAGAGCGACTTACAGTAAGTACAGGGACAATCCCCCGAGGCAAGTAGGGTGAAGTGCCTTGCCCAAGGACACAACGTCATTTGGCACGGCCAGGAATCGAACTGGCAACCTTCAGATTACTAGCCCGATTCCCTAACCACTCAGCCACCTGACTCCCTATCTTAAGTCCTTCCTGCCATTAAAATGTATTTTATTCAAGTATTAATTACGCTGGCAGGATAACTATACAACAACGCTGCTTGTGACACCTTCAATCCTACTTATTTTACAGGAGCACCTCTCAAATGAAGACTTTGCTCAGACTTTGGGTGTGTCCAGACCAGACTTCTATTCCATGCCGTTGTGGAAACAGCAGAATCTGAAGAAAGAACATGGTCTGTTTTAAGATGAGGAAATGTACACAATAGGTTTAATCCTGACCTGATGATATCAAATAGTCGATACCTGAAGAAAAAATTGAATGAAATTGAATTCCATTTAAATGTGTCTGTTAACCCTTTACATTTCTCAGGCAATTCAATTGTTGATGCTCTGCACTGTTCAAGGTTATCAGTTGATTCACACAACAGAGAAACTACTTTGTCAAAATAGATCCCATTGTGATCAGAGGCCCAATTATGCTCGTTCATTGCATGCTTAATCCGAGAATGTCTGGATCAGTGATAACTGAAAGATTGGCGTTCATTGTGTAAATTATATTGCTAATAAACTGTTGCTACATAATCTACAATTGAGTAATCAAACAATCTGCCACATAAGAATTTGCCCCATTAGACTTTACATAGACACTGTTATAAAAGTCACTTTTTTCCTGTAAAGAAACTTTTGTCAACAAAATTCCAGTAAGGTCTCATTTTTATAGATTAATGTTGGCTCTGTTCGTGTATTTATTTTTGAGGGCCTCAACTAGATTAAATAGGAAACTAAGTAGATGTCATGTATTTCACAATTTGTGTCAAGATCTAATACACCAGATTAAATGAGACTCAAATGAAAATAACTGTTATTTGGCTTTCTGTTGTTTGATCTCTTTGCATAGATTCATTAGTTAGATCTCTTTGCACAGATTAATATGTAAATTGAGTTATTTCAGTTGCCATACTAACTAGTCAATAAACAACATTTCCCCAATGTTTGTTTGTCATACCTTTTTTTGGTTAATTTGTCCCAAGATAGATTCAAGATGTTGAAGCTGATTTGTCAGGAAATCTTAATTCCTGACTATTTTATAGATTCTGAATAATTGTATTTTTTTTATCCAAAAGTATTCAGTGTTTGAAAAGCTTTGTTACAAAATGTTTAAGGAAACAGATTAACAGACATAAGGCAATCATTATAAGGATCTGATGACATTTACCTATCATTTAAACCATATCACTGCAGATAAGAGAGGCAACGGTCAATACAATGCTATCAAACTTGATTTCTAGCAACAGTATCCTGGAGACCATCTCACAGGTGAGGCTGTTAGTCTGAGCCAACAGTCAGAACGAATGTGTGCGCTTGAGCATTTAGGCCAATTTTATTTAATTTCTTATTTCGTTTTGTTAATTAGGCCTAGTTAATTATATTAATTAAAATATATTGATAATTCATATCTTTTATAAAAATATATAGGCTATATAAATCGATCGGGATCTTCTGATATGCGAGCCAGTTAACGTTCCAAGTATGGTTTGTGATTTGGTCTCTTGACTATCCCAAAGCCATATTCACACTGGACACTGTGGCGTGTTACAGCTGCGACTCGAGTTTGATGCAACCTCAATTCACACAGGACGCGTCTGCGGCGCGTCTGCGACGCGACCTGGGGCCTCAAGATTTGACGTTAACGAGGTAACTTCAGGTTCAACCCAGGGTTTTCTGTATCACGACGGTGGATCACTTGTTACCGGGGTAGATCACCATGGTAACACATGCTGAACGCCTAACCTGGTCGGGAGCAGGTTAAGTTGGAGATCAGAGATCAACCGGTAGGGATGCGTATTGATAAGATTTTAACGATTCCGACTCCTTATCAATTCCTGCTTATCGATTAGATTCCTTATCGATTAGATTTCTTATTGATTCTCCCCTCTACAGCCAACTAGGTCTGTGCGTCCTGCACCCCCCCACACACACACTCGTTGTAAATGAATTTCTCAAACTGGCTTTGACTGGCTCTGAAATGAGCTAATCCCTACCACCTCTAGGCCTCTTCAGGCCTCTGTTTTCAAAACAAAATCTAGTCGGAGATAGAAACTTTCAGTTTCCTTGTGTTCAAGCTTCTATTACTCAACACCAGTAGGACTTACAGGGGTCCTAACAACAGGGGAAATAACTTCAGTGTCACCTTTCAAAAGAGACCATTTACATGCATGTACTCCAAATGGTTCAACAACAGCTTTCAATGTACTTTGGGTATGTTGTTTAGGCGTTTTCAGGCACATTTAACAGGACTATTAAAAGGTTAAACAATTAAAATGCTAAGTTTAATAATGGATAAAAAATCGATATGCTCAGTTTAATAATGCGACACGCGAACGTTTGCTGATAACACACGCCGCCCCGATAACGTGAAATGATCAATAAGATCAATACTAATGGGAGACGAATGCCGGAGCTAAAATGTATGCTTCAAACGACGGCACAGAAGATAACTAGATACACACAATAAAGGCAAATTGCTTCACACAGTAACAAGTGGTTGTGATCACTTTTGAGCAGTTTAGCTCTACCTTAGATAGTCAGAAGGTCTACGGTATATCAGAAGAAGACCGTAGGTGGCGGGCGGGGGTGTAAGGCTGAAGGAGAGACTTGATGTAGTCTGGTGCAGTCCCGTTCACCGCACGGAAGGTCAGTACCAGGGTCTTGAATCTGATATGGGCCGTGATGGGAAGCCAGTGGCGGGAGATGAGGAGCGGGATAACATGGGAGCGTCTGGGTAGATTGAAGACCAGACGGGCTGCCGCGTTCTGAATCCTCTGGATTCGCATACTGGGAGACCGGCAAGCAGCGAGTTGCAGTAGTCCAACTTTGAGAGGACAATTGCTTGGACTAGCAGCTGGTTGCAATGCTCAGACAGGTATCTCCTGATCTTCCGGATGTTGTAGAGGGTGAATCTACACGACCGGGAGACCGCAGCAATGTGGGCTGTGAGGGAGAGCTCGTCATCCATGGTCACCCCGAGGTTCCTGGCAGAGGATGAATGGGTCACCGTCGCAAATCCCAGGGTGATTTAGAGATCGTGGGAGATGAAGGGTTTGGCCGGGAGTTCTGTTTTGGCGAGGTTCAGCTGGAGGTGGTGCTCGGTCATCCAGGCGGAGATGTCTGTGAGGCAGGCCTCGATCCTAGCTGAGATCCCCGGATCAGTCGGGGGGAACGACAGGTACAGCTGCGTGTCGTCAGCGTAGCAGTGGTAGGAGAAGCCATGGGAGGTGATGATTGGTCCAAGCGAGGTGGTGTACAGGGAGAAGAGGAGGGGTCTAAAGACGGAGCCCTGTGGGACACCAGTGGAGAGCTGGCGGCGGCCTGACACTTTGCCTCCCCAGGAGACCTGGTAGGATCTTCCCGACAGGTAGGATGAGATCCACTGAAGTGCAGTGCCAGTGATGCCCATCTCAGAAAGTCTGGCGAGCAGGATTTGATGGTTAACCGTATCAAACGTTGCAGAAAGGTCCAGCAGAATGATGACGGATGACCTCGAAGCCGCTCTGGCAGAGGTGACAGGAGGGCAGTTTCTGTGGAGTGGCCAGTCTTGAAGCCTGATTGGTTGGGGTCAAGCAGGTTGTTCTGAGAGAGAAAGTTTGACAGTTGGTTAGATACAGCGCGTTCAATTGTTTTAGAAAAGAAGGGTAGCAGTGATACCGGTCTGTAGTTCTGGAGGACGGCTGGGTTAAGGGAGGGTTTTTTGAGTAGAGGGCTATCTGGCCTGTTTGAGGGCAGAGGGGAAAGTGCCGGAAGTAAAGAACAGTTATGATGGAGGGGAGATGGTTTGAAAGAGAGGGGAGGGGATCAAGGGGACAGGAGGTGGGGTGATGAGAGAGAATGAGGTCAGAGATCTCTGCCTCGGACAGGGGAGAGAAAGAGATTAGACATTTAGTAGGGTCAGTCATAGAGGGTGAGTGGATAGGAAAGGTGTGTTCAGGGAACCGAATGCTAATGTCAGCAACCTTTTTCTCAAAGAAGGAGGAGAAGTCGTCTGCTCTCAGGGTGGAGAGGGGGGGGGCGGGGGAGGTGGATTAAGAAGGGTGGAGAAGGTAGAGAAAAGTTTGTGAGGGTTTGAGGCAGAGTTAATTTTGTTCAGGAAGTAGTGGGTTTTAGCATCAGTTATGCGGGCAGAGAAGGATTTAAGGAGGGTGTGATACTTATCAAGGTCCAGACCGTCTTTGGACTTGCGCCATCTCCTCTCAGCTGCCCAAAAAGCAGTGTGCTTAAAACACTGCTTTTTGCTTAAAACACACTGCTTTTTGCACTGCATTACAAAATTGTATCTTGTACATTTGTATTTTTTGTAATATTTGTATTTTTATATTGTAATTTAGGGCAACTTATATTTTATTGTATATTTAATTCAATTCTAATCCCACTTAGTACTGCTAGTTTATGTACCCTTAGTATAGATAGTCCACATATTTAAATGTTAGGTCCCAATATGTTTATTGTATGCACCTTCCTGCCAAAGCAAATTCCTTGTCTGTGCAAACTTTCATGGCGAATAAATCCCATTCTGATTCTGAAAGGATGGACCGTTCTTCACGAACAACATCCGTGAGCCATGGGCAGGAGGGAGAAGATCGTGCAGGCCTGGTTGACGGGGGACAGAGAGTGTCCAGTGATGCAGTTAAAGTGGATAACAGGGTGTTGGTGGCAGTGTCAGTGGGGTGGGACATGAACTTGTTAATGGGAGGGAGGATGTTACAATGGAGGAGAAATGGGAGGGGGATAGGGATGAAGGGGTAGGTACGACTAGGTTGCGGCGGAAAGTTACGAGGGGAGGGGAGGTAGGAGGAGTTTGAGGGAGAGAGACAGAGAATTGGATAAAGCAGTTATCAGAGATGTGTAGTGGGGTTACAGAGGTTAAGTCAGTGATAATGTTACGTGTCAGGATGAGGTCGAGCTGTTTTCCTGCCTGGTGGGTCGCCGGTGTGTTCAGAAGCGTCAGGTCGAAGGAAGTCAGAAGAGACTTGAAGTCGACAGCCTGCGTTCCTTCGAGGTGGATGTTGAAGTCCCCAAGGACTATCAGCGGTGTTTCATCATCCGGGAGGACGCTGAGGAGCATGTCCACAACTACACTGCCCATTTCTCGTCACATTTTAATTCAGATGCTGATTTACATGTACTGTTTAGCTGAAATATGAATTATAAAAACTTACAGCAATGGCGGTCAAAGGATTCTGTTTGTCCTGTTTATCACGGCAACCCCGCCCCTGACGCGGTTCTTAATACGGACCAATCACAGCCAAGGGGTATCCGTAAAATGACGGACGGACAGACGGATAGTCAGGAAAATCAGGAGGTGCACGTAGAGCTCTCCGAGGGACTCGGAGAGGGAATTCCTCGTCGGAGAGGGCATTCCCTGCGTCCGTCTCCGATAAGTATAAATCGGCCTTAACGCGCTTCTGGTCTGATCTTCAGCTTAAACACTTCAATCCTGCCAGTACAGTATTTGGTCATTTAAATCGGTCATTTTGTCCGGTAAAGCTACATCGTTCCTCTTGAGGTTTTTGCTTTTCTTTGTATCTTTTACCCTAAGACTTTGCATTTGGAATTGCAAGTTGTCAATGTTCTGCTCTAGTCTCTCTCTGTTTTGAGCTCTGCATTTACCTGCTCGAACTCATGCGCTACTTGCAAATTCCCTTTACATTGAGCTTTAAGGTATTTGATCGTCTTTCCTCGTAATTTTTCTATTTATGTACGTACGTTGACCAGACTTGTCTTTCCGTCGATTTGATTAATTTAGTTCTAAGCGATTTTCTTTCTTTCTCGGCCTGGTATATTTTAAGCCCCATATATTTAAGTTCCTTAGTTAATTTACTTCTACTTTTTGGTACTCTATTTTAGTGTAACTATGCTAACATCAAAAATTTCATTTTGATTTGTCTCACCGGCATCATGAGACGTGCAGGGTGGAGTTTCTACAACTTCACGCCCATATGGAGGAGGTAGCTCAAACACCTCACAAGTCTTTATCACTAACTCTGACTAAATTATTTCATTGTTTCATCAGCTTACTTACAACAATATGTACTCTCTTCCATATGTTATCATCGAAGTCACATTTGTGGAGTTTAAAGTTATTTTTAATTATATTAAACCTTACAAGGTGCGCCGGCATTTGAAATGCTAATTTGTGACTACTCGTAATAATCTCGATCATGATCCCATTTGTTAATGTTTCTAATGGTAATTTACCACAAACCCTAAGACTATTTGGATCTAAAATGATACCTAAACAATTGCAAGTGGCCATGTGTTGCTCCCCCTCACCTGTGAATGCAATTTAAGTAGTTATTGTCTTTTTATCTGCCATAGAATTTCTTTTCTTGCAAAATTGCCGGAAAGAAAGAATATTCACACTTTTTCTTGGATAGCTTTGCATTTCCTGACAGACAAAAAAGGTAATGATTGGTTCCGATTTGTGCTATGTGACGGCTGTGGCTCAGGGGGTAGAGAGGGTTGTCTGTTATTTGCAAGGTTGGCGGTTCGATCCCCGACTCCTCCTAGGTCATGTGCCGAAGTATCCTTGAGCAAGACTCTGAACCCCAAGTTGCTCCCGATGGGCAGGCCTGTAGCTCGCTGCCGTCGGTATGTGTGAGTGAGAGTATGAATGGGTGAATGAGAGGCAAACATTGTAAAGCGCTTTGAGTGCCGCTAAGGTAGAAAAGTGCTATATAAATGCAGTCCATTTACCATTTACGTGACACCAACATTTGCATATCACTACCATGAATCATTTCCAACCCTCTACAATGCGAGTAAATCACTCGCATATGCGACCAAATTTCACGCTAGGCGACTAAAAAGTAGTTTAATTAGCCAATGGATAGTAAATTGTCACTTGCCTGTGACTGAGTTAGAGGCAAACAATAAGTTTAGCGCAGATTTCAATGACGCACCGTTGCTTGACTGCGATTTAACATGATTGGCTGCTATGACAACAGACGTACAATTAGTTATTTTCCTGCTGCTCAATAACGAATAACGGAGATTGCCAAAGTAGCGGAAAGTCGCTAGATTTGTCGCTTGTCGCTAGATAAGATTTTTTGTCGCTAGTGAAGGTAAATGATACACTGCCTCTGTCGCTTTCTCTCACAACAAGATCGACTTGCTTTTTACGTCACTCGTCACGCACAAAGAGATGGATGCCAAAAAGCTACAATTCCAGTCTGAGCAGAAAACGTTTAATAGTTCTTTTTGTTATCAAGACAATTTAAGATTACTGTTCCTTGTTAGGATTCCTCCGTCAGGAGGAACCCTATTGTAATTGTTGGTATTATTATTATTATTGTAATTTATCTCATGAACACATTGGTAAAAAGTTTTGAAATTTGGCATATTGATACAACATGCCACAAATACCACCCAAACACAGACTGGCCCACATCAGACAATAGGGGGCGCCACAGGCCACGCCCAAATGTCCACTTTTCAAAGTGATGGGATTTCCACCCCATTGCTCCAATTCTTCTGAAACTTGGTGTGTATGCCTCATTTTTCACGAGGAACAAAAAAGCCTCAAGGACCCATAAGGTCCACTGTAGCAGAGTCAAACCGCCAACACAACCATTTCTAATCCACCCAGTAAGACACAGTACTGATCACCAGGACGACTGATTGCATTATATGACGTCTCATACAATGCCACTATCTTCTGGATAAGCCTCAAAGGGGCTGATGCCATACCTGGTGTTCCCCTCTCCAAGGGGGGGAAGAGCCAGCCAACGGCCCACCTTTCTCAACCTCCCTTACTCCAGAAACTCTGAATTATAAAGGATTTATCCCAAAACTGACATTTCATGGATTTACAAACATCTCTCAAAGACAATACTGCTTGTGGACACTAGAACAACTATTGGAATTTGTGTGACAATTTATGCTTTACCTTTAAATGCTGTGTTGATGTAATTTGATGTTTTAATGAAACTTCCTTTCCTGTTATGATAAGTCAGTCAATCTTGATATCAAAATGATTGTACCATACTAACAAAACTATTTCTGAATGTTGTATTGTTATATTTTGAAGTTTAAGCATTCCATGGACATTTGAAATATTGACTTCAATCTACCGACCACTTCACACCTATCTTATCTCAGGACAACGCCCGGTCAGGTAAACTGACCAATGAAAAGCTCACCCTCAAAAAGGGATACCCCGCATTTCTTGGATTCTAAAAACCCAAGATGAACAATCACACCCTGCTTGTTCGTAGGAATTAAACTGAAGTGAACGCGTCATTTCTAAACTGTTCCTCTCAACCAGCAAATTCACTGAGCGCCTGGAACTTTGGCAAAAGATTCCGTTGTTCTATTTTCGTTGGACGATAACGAAACCATTGACTCTACCCTTCTTCAAGCCAACCAAAGTAACTGCAATTTGCTATATTTCTTACTTGTGACACATAGCATATTGTGGTTGAATTTGTTATGTTTGATTCTAGTTGCAAATGACTTAACCTAGCTCTCGTTAGGATTATCCTACCATCGCATAGACTGTCCAGTTGTCTCTTGAGGCCTATCTATCTCTCCTCCCCTTTCCCCTCTCCACGTGCTCTCCCATTGTGTATCCCGCTTCCATAACGGTATAGGACCTACTGTACTGTTTTAGCCAAAGTAATCCATAATTTATCTGGTATTTGTTCATCCCAATTACATTTTCTTAAAATAAATCATTGTGTATAATATTCACATATCCCTCCTGTTATCTGATCTGCTCTACTTTCATAGAATTCACTACTTAAGATTAGACTGATTATTACGAAGGCTATTATTCAATATTATTCAATAAGGTTTCCTCTGTCCCTTTAACAAATAAGAGGTGGTGCCCCCAAGAACTACATACTTTATTATAAATTAAGTATTGCTAATCTTAAACGAGCAAACCCCGCTACACCACCATGATGGATTTTCCTGTACAGTGATAATTTGGGAAAACCTTCAAAATCCCTCTTCTCTTGAACCAAAAAATCAAATTGACTTGGAATTTTGTACAGATATGTATCATTGATGTATTTAAAAAAGTTACATAAGACAGTTGAATCAAATACAAAATGGCTGAAAGGGGTGTATTTAAGTAAATGTCCACATTGCCTCAATATGTTTGTGTCACTAAATCAAATGTCATTTTGAATTATGGTTTTTCAAACCTAATAGGCTTTAAGGTGACACCCCCTTGAAGTACCCTGCAAAGTTTCACCTTGATATGTGAAAATATGACTGAATTACAGCTGTTTGAACAATGCTTGCCTTATTTTATTATCCAGTTACTGAACGTGGCATAGTCCAGATCTGAGAATGGCTCAATTGGATGGGTTGTTGTGCTGTTTTTTTTTGACAAAACGGTTTCTAGTCTTCCGGTCAATCCTCCGGTTGTAAAACATAGAAATTAGTGTTTATTTGAGCCCATTACAACACTCCGATCATCTGTTTAGTGAGACTGTGTAAACCACTGCAAAACAAGCCAGGTTCACCACTGTAGCTAGCTACTTGTAGTCTACGTAGGCATAGTGTCATATTTACAACCCAGTTAGCTCAAATTAAGTATATTGATTGTTCAGGTGGATCCCTTGCCTGCCGCAAATTCATTTCAGTTACCTAAGCCAGAACACATCTCCACTGATGCTAGGATTTGAAATTCCCTTCCAAACAACTTTTTAAAAGCACTACGAGTAAGCTATTCTTTACAGCAGCAACCCAATCCCAATGTCCCGCTTTTATAGGAAATGTACATATCATGATTGTGGACTACTTTTTCTTCCCCAATCTCAACGAACAGCCGAACACAGCAACAAGATTGACATTGTTTAAAAAAATGACCACAGTAACTTTCTCACTTCTTATGCTTCTAAACTCCATCAATCATTTGCTGAAAACGGAAGCTTTCATGGGCCAAATTTAACAAACGAAGATTCTAGAATGTTCATCAAAAAAGGTCTATAGACATTCTATACAAATTCAAAGTTTTACACATTGCTGGTAACATTTAGTCTACACTATTTCTATAGGCCTATCACAGTGGCCTAGGCTATCACGGTCTGTAGCTATCTAGCTAATAGGCTATACATCGTGAATATGTTGCAATTGAGTAATGACGTTGTGTTTGAAGAAGGAGATAGTCTACGAATAAAGAAGATAATTATTATTATTTTTTTGACATTTACATCAACGGCCTATTTTGTGTTTTTTGTGCAATACCGCAAACTTCATGTCCTCAACAATAGGTGGCGCATCACCTTTTCAACATCCGGCAAAGCTAAATGAAGAAGTTGTTCAAGTCAAGAACACCACAGGAAAGAAAACGAGAAACGAGGTAACGTCACTGTGTCCAATCCCGACCGCTGTAAACTACTATTGTCCAAACCCGAACGGGGTTTGGACACTCAGTTTCCGGTCTTTTTGCCAGCATTTTTTTTTGCTATCGCCAGCAGAGTGTAAGTAGTATTATTTTAGGCATACCAAACAATCTACGTGTAAAATTTCATGAACATATATGGACGTTTACATGTCTAAATAATATAGGAAAGTTACTTTGGCCGAAAGACCACTCGGCGACACTCGGGCGACGCTTGGGCGCCGATCTTTACTCTGACAAGTGTGTCTGTGTTGTCATCGTATTCAGTGGCAGTTCTACATTGAATTACACCCAGGGCGAGACGCCCTTCGCGCGCCCCCCCCCCCCCCCCTGTATAGAACATAATCGGTAAAAACCGATTATGTTCTATACAGCTAAAACAGCCTGGGGTCAAATTGACACCAAACATAATAGGAGGGTTACATAAACATGCCCTTACACGCTAAATATGTCTGTTATTACATGCTATATTAATATAACTTTTAGGGAGGAACACTTTTAGTTAGGACGTTAAACTATACTTTGTCACAAAATATAGTTGTAGCAAATAGCAAATGTTCGTCTTTGAAACTACCTACAGATTTGAAAATTCAGTTGGCTAATTACAACCTAACCTGGCCTAACCTAATTAATGAAAATAAATAATAACTGAACTTGTAACAGTTTTGTTGCAAAGCACACTATTATGGTGAAATGTTATCTCGTGTTTGTTGAGTTAAAACCGAAATGTTGTTGCATAGCAAATCATAGCAAAAAGTCTAACAAACGTAAGAGTTAGCCTATACCCACCAATTAACATTAGCCCTTCATTCATGACATGGATACCGTAATAATCATACAGAGACATATTTGCATACCTTTATCTTTTTCTCGTTTCTCCTCTTCTTTTCTTTTTTTTCGAAATTGGGCACCTGATGGCTTACTTGACCTTTTCCTGTCCATCTTCTTTGGCACTCAACAGTCAACAGATTTCCCATCCCCCCAACACTGTCAATCACGACCAGAAGTCAAGACTAAACCAATTAACCTTGGTGACCAAAATCGTTTTGTGTTACATGTTTTTATTAGCCATTTCACACAATTAAAAAAAACAAAAATGTGCAGGAACTTTAGGCCTATATTTATAATATTATGAATGAAATGTGCGTTATTTGGAAGAAAGTCGAGGTGCAACTGACTTTAGCCCACTAATTTAGAGTATTGCACTATACAGTGGACCCCCCCCCCTCTTGTCCGTTCCATTGGGGAGACCAAGTCAGGTGAGCGGTCTGTCCCCCTCCCCTTTTTTCACACAGCTTCTGTGCACGGCACCTTCTCAGCAAGCAGGGGTGCCTGCAGCTGCCTGAAGGGGGCGGCAATTTGCCAATTCCCCACACAGTGAAATGATAGAAAAGAGAAAACCGCTTCGCTGCGCAGAGATTTTTATTTATTTATTTTATGCTCGTGCGCCCCCCACGTGACATGAAAAAATGCCGCCCCGGGCGGCTGCCCGGTCCGCCCGTGCCTAAAACCGCCCCTGATCGTACTGCTACTATGGATTAGCATATGAGTGTATTTCAACGCTAGCTTAACACTACTTTGTCTTGCCAATGAAAATACACGATCATGTGTGACGTGATCTGTAGTCGAGGGGAGGAAGGGATGGGGGCTAGCAAACTTTGAGAAGAGTTCAACAAAACATCTAGCAGGTGGTGGTATACAGTCAAATTGAGATTTTAATCGCATAGTTTGGAGATGTTGAAGCGTGATATCTTATTGTGGAGGACATAACTACGTCCCCGGATATGTTGACAGCATTGATGGTCAGTTTGGTGACCCTGGATCAAGTTAATATCCCCGAAAAAACAGCAGCGGCCAGTGTTTAGAAGTGCGGTCGGGTTTGGACAAGGGTAGCGCAAGGCTAATTTACCGGCGCCAGCGTCTTTTGACCGGCTCTAGTAAAGGCTAAGCTATCTCTAAAATTTTTAACAATATTTAGCTCGAAAGGTAAGAAGTTAAAGCTTAACGTGAAATCAGTAAATCAGCTGAAAACATGATACGATTATTTTTATCAATATTTGAAGTGGCATTTTATCAGAATGTTAGCTAAAAACCGGTCGGGATTGGACACAGTGACGCTAGGTCATCAGTCCCAATTTGTGTTTGGTAAATGAAAGTATTCTTAAGAATACTATTCTTGCTTCTTCATAATTATTAATGTTTTCCAGCAGAAGTAGGATGTGCCTTTGTGCCTCTAAAAGTTAAATTAATGTATTAACGTAATTCCTGACCTTGCATTACATCCTTAAAACATTTTATATAAACTGTAACATTCAGCCTACCTGAGCAGGGGATTGGGCCACCCTGTCCAACCCTGAACACACAGTTCTGCTCTGAACTTGAACCGGTAGGGCCACTGAGATTGGTGAAGGTTCTGTTCATTTGATCCTCAGGGCTGGCAGCTGGGGAAGTAACAGAATAAAATGTACTTGTCTTAATCACTATTTACATAATTCCAGTCATATGGAATACAATGTTGCCCCAGACACTACAGTCCAAAATTAACAGAAGATCTGTCCTTACAAAACCTAAATGTCCTCAAATGTTTGTGTGAAAAAGTATAATTGTTCATGTCTAATTCCCCTTCCAACCCTCCATTTCCCCTCATCTGTAACTCCTTGGCAGGTGTGAAATGGTCGAGGGAGCTTATATGCTTCCTCCAAGCACGGATATGATTCTTGTAACACTGCGCATTAAACACAGAAGCCTTTAGTCAGTACATGTGAGGGAAGATTACACATTTGGCAACTATACTTCCGCAACTGAACTCACAGGTGTATGGTCTGCACGCTCACTGGCATACATGGCTAACATTAAACTCCCTAAAAAGGGAATGGTTTTGCAGGTGGTGGCCACAGACAATTGCTCTAATTTATTCTTCCTGAATTTGTGAGCAGTGTAAATTGGCCTTCGTACCTGAAGGGTTATGGTTCACGGCAGAAAATCGAGAAGGCCAGGAACTTCTAGGGAAGCCAAGAGTTGTGTAGGACCTGCCTTCACCAAGGTCTTGGAGCCTGGCAGCTAGTGCACAAATTAAGACTATTCAATACACATTTAATATAAATACCATCAGCAAGAAACCGAAATTGCTTTGTGTACCAAACAACTGCAAAAATGTTTTGAACAAGCATGCTTTCTAAACGATAAGAGTAATTCAAGTCTTACATGGGTCAGGACTATGACACTTAGTGAGAGGGAAAGGATGGTGTAAAGCTGGGAGATTTAAGGGAATCTTCCCCCTTGGTGTGATTTGCTCATCATCAGACTTCTCCTCAGGCTCACTGTCACTCACTTGTTTGTTATGAAAAAAGCAAGTTGAAAAACATGCAACATGTGGTACACACAATCACACAATGTGTAACCCCTACACACATACCGTTTCTTTTTTTTCCTCTTTCTTTGAGAACCCTCATCCTCAGACTGCAGACCTGCTGTATCACTGTTAAAGTATTCCTTCATTTTTCTTCTGGCCTCTAAATAGTCATCTGGTTATATAAGACACAAAATACATTTTACATTTAGTCATTTTAGCAGACGCTCTTATCCAGAGCGAATTACAGTAAGTACAGGGACATTCCCCCGAGGCAAGTAGGGTGAAGTGCCTTGCCCAAGGACACAACGTCATTTTGCACCAGGGAATCGAACCGGCAACCTTCTGATTACCAGCCCGATTCCCTAACCGCTCAGCCACCTGACTCCCTTACATTTTATGAAGAATTTGTCAATCACATTAAAATAGCAAATAGAAAATCTGTTTTACTTAATACTGAAATAGACTGCTAAAATATAAGTCAAAACTGTTCAAATTAAATTACCTTTGGCACATATGATCCGGGCACTGTATTTTTTCCATCCATGACATGGCTCCTCACTATGGAAGCCCATTTCCGCCAGTAAAAAAAAAAAAAAAAGTTGACAAATTAAGTCATAATTATGAGATACTAAATCGAAATTATGAGATACGTAAGTCATAATTATTAGATACTAAGTCATAATTATGAGATACGTAAGTCATAATTATGAGATACTAAGTCATAATTATGAGATACCTAAATCGAAATTATGAGATACGTAAGTCATAATTATGAGATACCAAGTCATAATTATGAGATACTAAGTCATAATTATGAGATACGTAAGTCATAATTGTGAGATACTAAGTCATAATTATGAGATACTAACTACAGCGTTTTTTGCACTGCTTGCCTTCCCACAGTTTACGCTCGGAGGCGTGTCCGACAGGTTAATACAGAGTTGTACTAGTTCTCTAAGGTCACTATTGTTGTAGCTAGTCATGGCCAAGCGTGCAGACTTGGGTTCATGTACTCACAATATCGATCAAAATACCACTTTTACACAATATTTGTGTAAAGATACACAATATTCTACTAGTGCAAGATTACAGTAGACTACATGTTACGCCACCAGTCACTCAACCAGTCGTGTGTCTGCTGGGCTAGCGAGCTAGCAGTGGAACAGAACAGTCACGTTATGTGACGAGACTGAATTTAAAGTATAAAAACACACCAGGGACACTGACAACATCGGCAACCCTGCACAATTCATTATTATTTTAATGTAATCTTTAAATTCAGGCTCGTTACATTTCGGGACTTTGTTTTGAACAGGAACGCCCGGCTTCATTGAAAATGAATTGGAAGCCGACGCTCCGCGCCGCCCGCTCCGCTGTAGTGGACACGCACTGTATCTCATAATTGGGTGTGCTCAAGCCTTCGGCGAGAGCCCAACCTTTGTTCTCTCACATATATATTTCTTTATTATTTATTTTCGCCCCCCTAAAACTCAGTCAATATTTGGACTACATACACAACGGCGGTGTCAAAAGTTTCGTCTTGGTAGCGATTGAGTTGCTGCTATTGGAATTTACGTTCCGTTGCATGGTTTAGGCTTCAGTTAAGTTTTTGTGGTGAAAAGTGAAGCTAAATTTATTCGTTTTGATTTAACGATGAGGCTGCCTTTTGCAGGGGAAATTAGAAGACATCTATTTCATTCTACACTTCACTCGTATTTTCAGTTGTAAATGAGCAGCAAAAAAAAAATGCTTTTAAATCTATTTAATCTTTATAAATAATAAGTATGCATTTTCATATAAAATATACAGAAATCAGTTGTAAAAATGTCATTCAAAAACGGACCCCTGTGCAACCGACTCAAGCAAGCACACCCTACAATTTCCCCAGAAATTGTACCCTCTCTAGTTGGGTGTGCTCAAGCCTTCGGCGAGAGCACAACCTTTGTTCTCTCACATATATATTTATTTATTTATTATTTATTTTCGCCCCCCTAAGGATCAGTCAATATTTGGACTACATACACAACGGCGGTGTCAAAAGGTTCGTCTTGGTAGCGATTGCGTTGGTTGTATTTTTATTTACGTTCCGTTGCATGGTTTAAGTAGAAATTGCGTTTTTGTGGTGAAAAGTGAAGTAACGGTGGCTAATTTGCTAGCCACAGTCACTGACGTTACTAACGTCACTACGTCACTATCGTCACGAAAACACGCGTGACTACCTGTAGCAGAACATTCGTTTCACATCTGTTAACTTGGGGGATAGCTAGGCTAACTATAGCTTTACTGCAAGGCAGCTGCAGGAACGCCACAAGCAAAGAGGCCAGGGTGATAACTATTTACTCATTTTACTTTGTGATGTGAAACACAATTATGAAATGTAATGTACAATATTAGCTGATATTATTAAGGAAGTAGGCCCACATCTACTTTTGGAAACGGTAGTCTACTATTTCACTGAAGCATTAGCATCATGACATTAGCCTCTGTTGCCCGGGCAACACATACTACAGTGGTCTATGATGCATCTGTTTTCAATCTTTAAAATAAACATTCCTCACAAATACATTTTCGTTGTAGGATTTATTATGACATTACATTACAACTAAACGATTTGTGGGTGAAATTATCATTACCTGTGGTTTCAAACCAGTGTTGCTCACTGCAATGCTGTAGCCTACGCGAGACACTACAAAAACATCTACACAGCTGTAGGAAGTCAAACGGCGACAGAACATGTTCGGCACTCCCCTTACTTAATCAAAAGTCTATCTAACTACTAACCTGAACTTCATTGCCACAGCCTAAACGTTGCCAATCTGTTCATGAAAATAATTAATTTCAGCCTAAACCGTACAACGGAACGTTAAATCCAATTCAACCAACGCAATCGCTACCAAGACGAACACAGCAGTAGTCTACTAGTACTGTACCGTAGTAGTACAATTTACCGGTGCAGCTTCTCCACACAGGGCTATATCGCATTTTGTGTTGTTACTGACAATGATCGCTACCAGTGAGCTTTTTATGAATGAGCGATTTTCCTCTAAATAAATGTCAAGCTTATTTACGTTTTGGGGGGCATATTTTCAGTTAGCAGATGGGACTGTCTGAATCGCGATTCCATCTTCTACTGCCGGGTAACGTCGTAGAATAATCTTCAAAGGGGGTTATTTATTAATGAATGAATGCAATGAGTAGGCTACATGCCTGAAAATATCACGAGAAGGGAAAAACTTAAAATGACGTTTAAGTCATAGAGATTAGGTCCATTTTTACACCGGTCTGCCAAATTTATTCGTTTTGATTCAACGATGAGGCTGCCTCTTGCAGGGGAAATGAGAAGACATCTATTTCATTCTACACTTCACTCGTATTTTCAGTTGTAAATGAGCAGCAAAAAAAAATGCCGTTAAATCTATTTAATCTTTATAAATAATAAGTATGCATTTTCATATAAAATATACATAAATCAGTTGTAAAAATGTCATTCAAAAACGGACCCCTGTGCAACCGACGCAAGCAAGCACACCCTACAATTTCCCCAGAAATTGTACCCTCTCTAGTTATGACTTAGTATCGACTTAGTATCTCATAATTATGACTTACGTATCTCATAATTTCGATTTAGTATCTCATAATTATGACTTACGTATCTCATAATTTCGATTTAGTATCTCATAATTATGACTTAGTATCTCATAATTATGACTTACGTATCTCATAATTTCGACTTAGTATCTCATAATTATGACTTAGTATCTCATAATTATGACTTAGTATGACTTACGTATCTCATAATTTCGACTTAGTATCTCATAATTATGACTTAATTTGTCTACTTTTTTTTTTTTGTACTGGCGGAAATGGGCTTCCATACCTCACAACTTTCTGATGTATAATTTGGCCACCAGGACTGGTCATCTCTGAACCAGGAACTTGGTATTACATTAATAGAGTTGTCCTACGTAAACGACACAACATAGTATCTCTATGGAATACCAAAAGGGTTAGGGTTAAAAAAAACAACTAAAAAAAACAAAGGATTAATGTCATCGGAGAGATCCCTAATCTTGCATATGGAAAAGGGGGATGACCACAAACTTGTCCTGGTAGGGTAGTGCTACACACTTCTGTGAGATCTCTGACACCTTTGCAAAGTGGGTGTCTGACTGTAGCTGCGATACACAGACTACATTTAGGGAACGCGAGTCAATGGGGTAACTGAAGAATGGTGACATGTCAGTGAACTTCTTGTATGCTACATACACATCATCTTTGCACTCAATGACATTAACAATTCTGCAAAAATTGCTCCCTATAACAAATGTATTGTTGTTGTTTGACTTAATGTTAATTATAAAGTTTTCCGATTTCATCTCAGCATATTCTCGAAAAACCACTGAACGAAGGGGTACAGGGCCCTGGGAATGTTCCTTTTTTAAGTTTGTCTCGTTTACAGGCTTGGTGTCTACTGTCTACTAGTTCAGACAGTCTTCTAATTATCTGAGCAAGGGGATATGAAGGTTTGCGGACTAACTTTTTGAGTTTGCCCAAGTAATTTTCAAATGGAAACGAGGAGATTGAGTCCAAGCAGCCGAAGTTCTTAGTCTTGTGCCAGATGAACTAAACCATGCACATTATAGACAAGTAGGTCTTTACCATGAAGCTCACCATAATGACTGACAAATGTATGCAATAAAGAATTTGCATAATCAGTATGAGTTTCAGCCAATTTGGGGCTAACCAATATATCAATAGCAGTAGACAACAGTATGAAGTTGTAATACACCACAGGATCTAAAACGCCACACAACACTACCGGCCCAGTATAAAGCAAAAACTGTCTAAACTCAGTGGCCTTCCACCTATCCACTTCCCTGAGTGATCGTGGTTTACGACATTCTTTCTTTTATTGCTTTGAATTGCTTTTCAGCTCCTTAATAGCCGTTTTCAATGCACTTACAATGCTTAGATTTCAGCCTAAAACAGGTCACACTGACTCAAATCAACTGGAAATCAACGAATCCATGCTACTTGACAAGATTTAGCCATTAGACTCTGAATTTTGAGACTTTCATTCTTTTATTGCATTAAAGTGCTTTTCAGCTCCTGACTAGCCGTTTTCAATGCATTTACAATGTTTGGCATTGTACTAGTTCCCAATACATGACTTTGACTTAGATTTCAGCCTAAAAGAGGCCACACTGACTCAAATCAACTGGAAATTAACGAATGCATGCTACGTGACAAGATTTAGCCATTAGATTCAGAGTTTTGAGACTTTCATTCTTTTATTGCTTTACACTGGATAAGTAAGTTTCATTTTATATTATAAAACCTATTTTACTTTATATTCCGCACAAATAAGCTTTAGTTTGAAAACAATGTTTTATACCATATCAATAAGTAACTATTAGTATATCTTATTTAGTGAAACATGGAACAAAGAAACAACAAACACACGGCAACATAATTTTTTGTTTTGTAACTTTATATGCGGTGGAGTCAGTTGGCTGAGCGGTGAGGGAGTTGGTGAGGGAGGGAACTGGCAACCGAAGGTTGCCAGTTCGATTCCCGGTCATGCCAACTGACGTTGTGTCCTTGGGCAAGGCACTTCACCCTACTTGCCTCGGGGGAATGTCCCTGTACTTACTGTAAGTCGCTCTGGATAAGAGCGTCTGCTAAATGACTAAATGTAAATGTAAATATGCATACCTATCTGTTGTTTCACTGAATCAGATCAGATAACTCAATGTGTCATGGTATAACATTGTTTTACATAGCCAAAGCACACATTATTTCTTCTAGCACCAGCAAAACTATATATGTGTATATATAGTTTATATATAAGTTACAACAGAAGTTCATGTGTATGTGTGTCTCTCTGTTTCAAAGTGTGAACTGAATGTGGGGGAGGTGTGTGTGTCTCTTTGTTTTCAAGGTGTGAACTGAGTGTGGGGGTGGGGGTGTCTTTGTGTCAATGTGTGAACTGCTGATGTTTGATTCAGTAACCTGTGAAAAGTAGAATACAGAAAATATGGGAATGGTTTGTAACTGACTGTTTGTTTTGTCATTATAGGAAAACATCTGATGAGGACTACGAGCCGGATATTCCTGCTCAAGCCAGCAAGCGGCCCCGTACAGCAGCAGGACAGGAGGACAGCAGCAGCTCATCCAGTGATGAGCCTCAAACTCCCCAGAGAGGTTCTGCCAGCAGGAGAAGGCCAAGAGGAAGAGGAAGAAGACGGGGGAGGGGCAGCAGCAGAACCAAAGCTGGAGCGTCAACGAGCCCATCTGGAGAGAGATGGAATGATGTTGACATTCCTGACATAACTCCAGCTCAACCTACTTTCAGGCCAACAAACCCACCTGGACCCCAGCTCATCCGGACAGCGAACTACACAGCCCTGCAGCTTTTCCAACTTTTTTGGACAAACTCAGTTTTACAGACCATCCTTCTAAACACCAATGAGTTTGGCTCGACTCACCACTCCACACCCACTCACCCCTGGATTGACCTGACATTGCAGGACATGTTTACCTTCATGTCCATGGTCATCTACATGGGTCTAGTAAAATGCTCTGCACTTGCTGATTACTGGCGAAAGGACAAACTGCACAGCTTCCCTTTCCCAAAACAGGTGATGACCGGGAAGAAGTTCCTCCGAATCATCCAATCCCTTCATCTCAGTAGCATGGCGGACGATGCTACTAATGAGCAGAGGAGAGGCACAGCAGCCTTCAACCGCCTTTGCAAGATCAACCCACTTTAGCAGGAGATAAGAGAAGCCTGCAAAAGGAACTATCACCCAGGCCAGGATATTGCCATTGACGAGAGGATGGTTGCCTCCAAAGCACGCATCGGCCTAAAACAATATATGAAAAATAAGCCTGTTCGGTGGGGATACAAACTGTTTGTTCTGGCTGACTCGAAGAACGGTTACACATGGGACTTTTTTGTGTATGAAGGAAAGCTCCAGGGAAACACTGGCAAGGGTCTGAGCTATGAGTCAGTGATGGAGCTAATGGACACACAGTTGCTGGGCACCGGATACAAGCTCTTTGTTGACAATTTTTACACAAGTCCCACCCTTTTCCGAGACCTCCTTCAGAAGAGGATCTGGGCATGCGGAACCATCCGCACAAACAGAATTGGATTCCCGAAAACAAAAGAAAACAGTTTGGACTCTAAATCTCCCCGCGGCAGCATTCGCTGGATAAGGAAAGACTCCCTCCTCTTTGTCCAGTGGCGAGACACAAGGGACGTGTTCCTGTGTTCAACGCTCCACACAGCACATGCACAGGACACGGTGCAGAGGAGGGTCAAAGGTGCAGATCAGCGCTGGATACTGAAAGACATCCCAGTTCCTCCAGTGGTAAAGGAATACAACCAGTGCATGGGTGGAGTGGACCTTTCTGATGCACTGATAGGATACTACAAAGTACTCCACAAGACCGAGAGATGGTACAAGACCTTCTTCTATCATTTCATGGACATTGGGATTGTAAACGCCTTCCTCCTTCACAAAGAAATTGCAAAAGGAAAAGGACAGGTACCTCTGACCCAGAAGGCCTTCAGAGAGACCCTTGTTGTTGAGCTGGCAGAGTTGGGGTCTGACCTCTCACCCGGTCCCTCATCTGCCATCGTGCCTCAACCCACAGCTAGTCACAGGCCAGTGCATATCAGTGGAGACAGCACCGCTGGTCGGCTGAAGTGCAGGCACTGTGGTGTAAAGACACCAGTGAAGTGCTCAACCTGTGATGTGGCTTTGTGCTTTGTCCCCAAACGTGACTGCTACAATGACTGGCATGTTGCCCAAAACATTCTGTGAAATTGTTTGTAAATAATTAGTGTCACAATTCACTGTATATTCAACTGGAAATCACCTAATCCATGCTACTTGACTTAGATTTCAGCCTAAAACAGGCCACACTGACTCAGATCAACTGGAAATCACCTAATCCATGCTACTTGACTTAGATTTCAGCCTAAAACAGGCCAAACTGACTCAAATCAACTGGAAATTAACGAATCCATGCTACGTGACAAGATTTAGCCATTAGATTCAGAGTTTTGAGACTTTCATTCTTTTATTGCTTTAAAGTGCTTTTCAGCTCCTGCCATTTTCAATGCATTTACAAGGTTTGGCATTGTACTAGTTCACAATACATGACTTTGACTTAGATTTCAGCCTAAAACAGGCCACACTGACTCAGATCAACTGGAAATCACCTAATCCATGCTACTTGACTTAGATTTCAGGCTAAAACAGGCCAAACTGACTCAAATCAACTGGAAATTAACGAATCCATGCTACGTTACAAGATTTAGCCATTAGATTCAGAGTTTTGAGACTTTCATCCTTTTATTGCTTTAAAGTGCTTTTCAGCTCCTGCCATTTTCAATGCATTTACGTTTGGCATTGTACTAGTTCACATTACATGACTTTGACTTAGATTTCAGCCTAAAAGAGGCCACACTGACTCAAATCAACTGGAAATCAACGAATCCATGCTACTTGACTTAGATTTCAGCCTAAAACAGGCCACACTGACTCAAATCAACTGGAAATCACCTAATCCATGCTATTTGACAAAATTTAGCCATTAGACTCCGAGTTTTGATACTTTCATTCTTTTATTGTTTTAAAGTGCTTTTCAGCTCCTGACATTTTCAATGCATTTACAACGTTTGGCATTGTACTAGTTCACATTACATGACTTTGACTTAGAGTTCAGCCTAAAAGAGGCCACACTGACTAAATTCAACTGGAAATCAACTAATCCATGCTACGTGACAAGATTTAGCCATTAGATTCAGAGTTTTGAGACTTTCATTCTTTTATTGCTTTAACGTGCTTTTCAGCTGCTGACTAGCCGTTTTCAATGCATTTACAATGTTTGGCATTGTACTAGTTCACAATACATGACTTTGACTTAGATTTCAGCCTAAAACAGGCCACACTGACTCAGATCAACTGGAAATCACCTAATCCATGCTACTTGACTTAGATTTCATCCTAAAACAGGCCAAACTGACTCAAATCAACTGGAAATCACCAATCCATGCTACTTGACTTAGATTTCAGCGTAAAACAGGCCACACTGACTCAGATCAACTGGAAATCACCTAATCCATGCTACTTGACTTAGATTTAATCCTAAAACAGGCCAAACTGACTCAAATCAACTGGAAATCACCAATCCATGCTACTTGACTTAGATTTCAGCCTAAAACAGGCCACACTGACTCAAATCAACTGGAAATCACCTAATCCATGCTATTTGACAAGATTTAGCCATTAGACTCCGAGTTTTGATACTTTCATTCTTTTATTGTTTTAAAGTGCTTTTCAGCTCCTGACATTTTCAATGCATTTACAACGTTTGGCATTGTACTAGTTCACATTACATGACTTTGACTTAGATTTCAGCCTAAAAGAGGCCACACTGACTAAATTCAACTGGAAATCACCAATCCATGCTACTTGACTTAGATTTCAGCCTAAAACAGGCCACACTGACTCAGATCAACTGGAAATCACCTAATCCATGCTACTTGACTTAGATTTAATCCTAAAACAGGCCAAACTGACTCAAATCAACTGGAAATCACCAATCCATGCTACTTGACTTAGATTTCAGCCTAAAACAGGCCAAACTGACTCAAATCAACTGGAAATTAACGAATCCATGCTACGTGACAAGATTTAGCCATTAGATTCAGAGTTTTGAGACTTTCATTCTTTTATTGCTTTAACGTGCTTTTCAGCTGCTGACTAGCCGTTTTCAATGCATTTACAATGTTTGGCATTGTACTAGTTCACAATACATGACTTTGACTTAGATTTCAGCCTAAAATAGGCCACACTGACTCAGATCAACTGGAAATCACCTAATCCATGCTACTTGACTTAGATTTCATCCTAAAACAGGCCAAACTGACTCAAATCAACTGGAAATCACCAATCCATGCTACTTGACTTAGATTTCAGCCTAAAACAGGCCACACTGACTCAGATCAACTGGAAATCACCTAATCCATGCTACTTGACTTAGATCTAATCCTAAAACAGGCCAAACTGACTCAAATCAACTGGAAATCACCAATCCATGCTACTTGACTTAGATTTCAGCCTAAAACAGGCCACACTGACTCAAATCAACTGGAAATCACCTAATCCATGCTATTTGACAAGATTTAGCCATTAGACTCCGAGTTTTGATACTTTCATTCTTTTATTGTTTTAAAGTGCTTTTCAGCTCCTGACATTTTCAATGCATTTACAACGTTTGGCATTGTACTAGTTCACATTACATGACTTTGACTTAGATTTCAGCCTAAAAGAGGCCACACTGACTAAATTCAACTGGAAATCACCAATCCATGCTACTTGACTTAGATTTCAGCCTAAAACAGGCCACACTGACTCAGATCAACTGGAAATCACCTAATCCATGCTACTTGACTTAGATTTAATCCTAAAACAGGCCAAACTGACTCAAATCAACTGGAAATCACCAATCCATGCTACTTGACTTAGATTTCAGCCTAAAACAGGCCACACTGACTCAAATCAACTGGAAATCACCTAATCCATGCTATTTGACAAAATTTAGCCATTAGACTCCGAGTTTTGATACTTTCATTCTTTTATCGTTTTAAAGTGCTTTTCAGCTCCTGACATTTTCAATGCATTTACAACGTTTGGCATTGTACTAGTTCACATTACATGACTTTGACTTAGATTTCAGCCTAAAAGAGGCCACACTGACTAAATTCAACTGGAAATCAACTAATCCATGCTACGTTACAATATTTAGCCATTAGATTCAGAGTTTTGAGACTTTCATTCTTTTATTGCTTTAAAGTGCTTTTCAGCTCCTGCCATTTTCAATGCATTTACAATGTTTGGCATTGTACTAGTTCACAATACATGACTTTGACTTAGATTTCAGCCTAAAACAGGCCACACTGACTCAGATCAACTGGAAATCACCTAATCCATGCTACTTGACTTAGATTTCAGGCTAAAACAGGCCAAACTGACTCAAATCAACTGGAAATTAACGAATCCATGCTACGTTACAAGATTTAGCCATTAGATTCAGAGTTTTGAGACTTTCATCCTTTTATTGCTTTAAAGTGCTTTTCAGCTCCTGCCATTTTCAATGCATTTACGTTTGGCATTGTACTAGTTCACATTACATGACTTTGACTTAGATTTCAGCCTAAAAGAGGCCACACTGACTCAAATCAACAGGAAATCAACGAATCCATGCTACTTGACTTAGATTTCAGCCTAAAACAGGCCACACTGACTCAAATCAACTGGAAATCACCTAATCCATGCTATTTGACCAAATTTAGCCATTAGACTCCGAGTTTTGATACTTTCATTCTTTTATTGTTTTAAAGTGCTTTTCAGCTCCTGACATTTTCAATGCATTTACAACGTTTGGCATTGTACTAGTTCACATTACATGACCTTGACTTAGAGTTCAGCCTAAAAGAGGCCACACTGAATAAATTCAACTGGAAATCAACTAATCCATGCTACGTGACAAGATTTAGCCATTAGATTGAGAGTTTTGAGACTTTCATTCTTTTATTGCTTTAACGTGCTTTTCAGCTGCTGACTAGCCGTTTTCAATGCATTTACAATGTTTGGCATTGTACTAGTTCACAATACATGACTTTGACTTAGATTTCAGCCTAAAACAGGCCACACTGACTCAGATCAACTGGAAATCACCTAATCTATGCTACTTGACTTAGATTTAATCCTAAAACAAGCCAAACGGACTCAAATCAACTGGAAATCACCAATCCATGCTACTTGACTTAGATTTCAGCCTAAAACAGGCCACACTGACTCAAATCAACTGGAAATCACCTAATCCATGCTATTTGACAAAATTTTGCCATTAGACTCCGAGTTTTGATACTTTCATTCTTTTATTGTTTTAAAGTGCTTTTCAGCTCCTGACATTTTCAATGCATTTACAACGTTTGGCATTGTACTAGTTCACATTACATGACTTTGACTTAGATTTCAGCCTAAAAGAGGCCACACTGACTAAATTCAACTGGAAATCAACTAATCCATGCTACGTTACAAGATTTAGCCATTAGATTCAGAGTTTTGAGACTTTCATTCTTTTATTGCTTTAAAGTGCTTTTCAGCTCCTGCCATTTTCAATGCATTTACGTTTGGCATTGTACTAGTTCACATTACATGACTTTGACTTAGATTTCAGCCTAAAAGAGGCCACACTGACTAAATTCAACTGGAAATCAACTAATCCATGCTACGTGACAAGATTTAGCCATTAGATTGAGAGTTTTGAGACTTTCATTCTTTTATTGCTTTAACGTGCTTTTCAGCTGCTGACTAGCCGTTTTCAATGCATTTACAATGTTTGGCATTGTACTAGTTCACAATACATGACTTTGACTTAGATTTCAGCCTAAAACAGGCCACACTGACTCAGAACAACTGGAAATCACCTAATCCATGCTACTTGACTTAGATTTCATCCTAAAACAGGCCAAACTGACTCAAATCAACTGGAAATCACCAATCCATGCTACTTGACTTAGATTTCAGCCTAAAACAGGCCACACTGACTCAAATCAACTGGAAATCACCTAATCCATGCTATTTGACAAGATTTAGCCATTAGACTCCGAGTTTTGATACTTTCATTCTTTTATTGCTTTAACGTGCTTTTCAGCTGCTGACTAGCTGTTTTCAATGCATTTACAATGTTTGGCATTGTACTAGTTCACAATACATGAGTTTGACTTAGATTTCAGCCTAAAAGAGGCCACACTGAATAAATTCAACTGGAAATCAACTAATCCATGCTACGTTACAAGATTTAGCCATTAGATTCAGAGTTTTGAGACTTTCATTCTTTTATTGCTTTAAAGTGCTTTTCAGCTCCTGCCATTTTCAATGCATTTACAAGGTTTGGCATTGTACTAGTTCACAATACATGACTTTCACTTAGATTTCAGCCTAAAAGAGGCCACACTGACTCAAATCAACGAATCCATGCTACTTGACTTAGATTTCAGCCTAAAACAGGCCACACTGACTCAAATCAACTGGAAATCACCTAATCCATGCTATTTGACAAAATTTAGCCATTAGACTCCGAGTTTTGATACTTTCATTCTTTTATTGTTTTAAAGTGCTTTTCAGCTCCTGACATTTTCAATGCATTTACAACGTTTGGCATTGTACTAGTTCACATTACATGACTTTGACTTAGAGTTCAGCCTAAAAGAGGCCACACTGAATAAATTCAACTGGAAATCAACTAATCCATGCTACGTTACAAGATTTAGCCATTAGATTCAGAGTTTTGAGACTTTCATTCTTTTATTGCTTTAAAGTACTTTTCAGCTCCTGCCATTTTCAATGCATTCACAATGTTTGGCATTGTACTAGTTCACAATACATGACTTTGACTTAGATTTCAGCCTAAAACAGGCCACACTGACTCAGATCAACTGGAAATCACCTAATCCATGCTACTTGACTTAGATTTCAGCCTAAAACAGGCCAAACTGACTCAAATAAACTGGAAATTAACGAATCCATGCTACGTGACAAGATTTAGCCATTAGATCCAGAGTTTTGAGACTTTCATTCTTTTATTGCTTTAACGTGCTTTTCAGCTGCTGACTAGCCGTTTTCAATGCATTTACAATGTTTGGCATTGTACTAGTTCACAATACATGACTTTGACTTAGATTTCAGCCTAAAACAGGCCACACTGACTCAGATCAACTGGAAATCACCTAATCCATGCTACTTGACTTAGATTTAATCCTAAAACAGGCCAAACTGACTCAAATCAACTGGAAATCACCAATCCATGCTACTTGACTTAGATTTCAGCCTAAAACAGGCCACACTGACTCAAATCAACTGGAAATCACCTAATCCATGCTATTTGACAAAATTTAGCCATTAGACTCCGAGTTTTGATACTTTCATTCTTTTATCGTTTTAAAGTGCTTTTCAGCTCCTGACATTTTCAATGCATTTACAACGTTTGGCATTGTACTAGTTCACATTACATGACTTTGACTTAGATTTCAGCCTAAAAGAGGCCACACTGACTAAATTCAACTGGAAATCACCAATCCATGCTACTTGACTTAGATTTCAGCCTAAAACAGGCCACACTGACTCAGATCAACTGGAAATCACCTAATCCATGCTACTTGACTTAGATTTAATCCTAAAACAGGCCAAACTGACTCAAATCAACTGGAAATCACCAATCCATGCTACTTGACTTAGATTTCAGCCTAAAACAGGCCACACTGACTCAAATCAACTGGAAATCACCTAATCCATGCTATTTGACAAAATTTAGCCATTAGACTCCGAGTTTTGATACTTTCATTCTTTTATCGTTTTAAAGTGCTTTTCAGCTCCTGACATTTTCAATGCATTTACAACGTTTGGCATTGTACTAGTTCACATTACATGACTTTGACTTAGATTTCAGCCTAAAAGAGGCCACACTGACTAAATTCAACTGGAAATCAACTAATCCATGCTACGTTACAATATTTAGCCATTAGATTCAGAGTTTTGAGACTTTCATTCTTTTATTGCTTTAAAGTGCTTTTCAGCTCCTGCCATTTTCAATGCATTTACAATGTTTGGCATTGTACTAGTTCACAATACATGACTTTGACTTAGATTTCAGCCTAAAACAGGCCACACTGACTCAGATCAACTGGAAATCACCTAATCCATGCTACTTGACTTAGATTTCAGGCTAAAACAGGCCAAACTGACTCAAATCAACTGGAAATTAACGAATCCATGCTACGTTACAAGATTTAGCCATTAGATTCAGAGTTTTGAGACTTTCATCCTTTTATTGCTTTAAAGTGCTTTTCAGCTCCTGCCATTTTCAATGCATTTACGTTTGGCATTGTACTAGTTCACATTACATGACTTTGACTTAGATTTCAGCCTAAAAGAGGCCACACTGACTCAAATCAACAGGAAATCAACGAATCCATGCTACTTGACTTAGATTTCAGCCTAAAACAGGCCACACTGACTCAAATCAACTGGAAATCACCTAATCCATGCTATTTGACCAAATTTAGCCATTAGACTCCGAGTTTTGATACTTTCATTCTTTTATTGTTTTAAAGTGCTTTTCAGCTCCTGACATTTTCAATGCATTTACAACGTTTGGCATTGTACTAGTTCACATTACATGACCTTGACTTAGAGTTCAGCCTAAAAGAGGCCACACTGAATAAATTCAACTGGAAATCAACTAATCCATGCTACGTGACAAGATTTAGCCATTAGATTGAGAGTTTTGAGACTTTCATTCTTTTATTGCTTTAACGTGCTTTTCAGCTGCTGACTAGCCGTTTTCAATGCATTTACAATGTTTGGCATTGTACTAGTTCACAATACATGACTTTGACTTAGATTTCAGCCTAAAACAGGCCACACTGACTCAGATCAACTGGAAATCACCTAATCTATGCTACTTGACTTAGATTTAATCCTAAAACAAGCCAAACGGACTCAAATCAACTGGAAATCACCAATCCATGCTACTTGACTTAGATTTCAGCCTAAAACAGGCCACACTGACTCAAATCAACTGGAAATCACCTAATCCATGCTATTTGACAAAATTTTGCCATTAGACTCCGAGTTTTGATACTTTCATTCTTTTATTGTTTTAAAGTGCTTTTCAGCTCCTGACATTTTCAATGCATTTACAACGTTTGGCATTGTACTAGTTCACATTACATGACTTTGACTTAGATTTCAGCCTAAAAGAGGCCACACTGACTAAATTCAACTGGAAATCAACTAATCCATGCTACGTTACAAGATTTAGCCATTAGATTCAGAGTTTTGAGACTTTCATTCTTTTATTGCTTTAAAGTGCTTTTCAGCTCCTGCCATTTTCAATGCATTTACGTTTGGCATTGTACTAGTTCACATTACATGACTTTGACTTAGATTTCAGCCTAAAAGAGGCCACACTGACTAAATTCAACTGGAAATCAACTAATCCATGCTACGTGACAAGATTTAGCCATTAGATTGAGAGTTTTGAGACTTTCATTCTTTTATTGCTTTAACGTGCTTTTCAGCTGCTGACTAGCCGTTTTCAATGCATTTACAATGTTTGGCATTGTACTAGTTCACAATACATGACTTTGACTTAGATTTCAGCCTAAAACAGGCCACACTGACTCAGAACAACTGGAAATCACCTAATCCATGCTACTTGACTTAGATTTCATCCTAAAACAGGCCAAACTGACTCAAATCAACTGGAAATCACCAATCCATGCTACTTGACTTAGATTTCAGCCTAAAACAGGCCACACTGACTCAAATCAACTGGAAATCACCTAATCCATGCTATTTGACAAGATTTAGCCATTAGACTCCGAGTTTTGATACTTTCATTCTTTTATTGCTTTAACGTGCTTTTCAGCTGCTGACTAGCTGTTTTCAATGCATTTACAATGTTTGGCATTGTACTAGTTCACAATACATGAGTTTGACTTAGATTTCAGCCTAAAAGAGGCCACACTGAATAAATTCAACTGGAAATCAACTAATCCATGCTACGTTACAAGATTTAGCCATTAGATTCAGAGTTTTGAGACTTTCATTCTTTTATTGCTTTAAAGTGCTTTTCAGCTCCTGCCATTTTCAATGCATTTACAAGGTTTGGCATTGTACTAGTTCACAATACATGACTTTCACTTAGATTTCAGCCTAAAAGAGGCCACACTGACTCAAATCAACGAATCCATGCTACTTGACTTAGATTTCAGCCTAAAACAGGCCACACTGACTCAAATCAACTGGAAATCACCTAATCCATGCTATTTGACAAAATTTAGCCATTAGACTCCGAGTTTTGATACTTTCATTCTTTTATTGTTTTAAAGTGCTTTTCAGCTCCTGACATTTTCAATGCATTTACAACGTTTGGCATTGTACTAGTTCACATTACATGACTTTGACTTAGAGTTCAGCCTAAAAGAGGCCACACTGAATAAATTCAACTGGAAATCAACTAATCCATGCTACGTTACAAGATTTAGCCATTAGATTCAGAGTTTTGAGACTTTCATTCTTTTATTGCTTTAAAGTACTTTTCAGCTCCTGCCATTTTCAATGCATTCACAATGTTTGGCATTGTACTAGTTCACAATACATGACTTTGACTTAGATTTCAGCCTAAAACAGGCCACACTGACTCAGATCAACTGGAAATCACCTAATCCATGCTACTTGACTTAGATTTCAGCCTAAAACAGGCCAAACTGACTCAAATAAACTGGAAATTAACGAATCCATGCTACGTGACAAGATTTAGCCATTAGATCCAGAGTTTTGAGACTTTCATTCTTTTATTGCTTTAACGTGCTTTTCAGCTGCTGACTAGCCGTTTTCAATGCATTTACAATGTTTGGCATTGTACTAGTTCACAATACATGACTTTGACTTAGATTTCAGCCTAAAACAGGCCACACTGACTCAGATCAACTGGAAATCACCTAATCCATGCTACTTGACTTAGATTTAATCCTAAAACAGGCCAAACTGACTCAAATCAACTGGAAATCACCAATCCATGCTACTTGACTTAGATTTCAGCCTAAAACAGGCCACACTGACTCAAATCAACTGGAAATCACCTAATCCATGCTATTTGACAAAATTTAGCCATTAGACTCCGAGTTTTGATACTTTCATTCTTTTATCGTTTTAAAGTGCTTTTCAGCTCCTGACATTTTCAATGCATTTACAACGTTTGGCATTGTACTAGTTCACATTACATGACTTTGACTTAGATTTCAGCCTAAAAGAGGCCACACTGACTAAATTCAACTGGAAATCAACTAATCCATGCTACGTGACAAGATTTAGCCATTAGATTCAGAGTTTTGAGACTTTCATTCTTTTATTGCTTTAACGTGCTTTTCAGCTGCTGACTAGCCGTTTTCAATGCATTTACAATGTTTGGCATTGTACTAGTTCACAATACATGACTTTGACTTAGATTTCAGCCTAAAACAGGCCACACTGACTCAGAACAACTGGAAATCACCTAATCCATGCTACTTGACTTAGATTTCATCCTAAAACAGGCCAAACTGACTCAAATCAACTGGAAATCACCAATCCATGCTACTTGACTTAGATTTCAGCCTAAAACAGGCCACACTGACTAAAATCAACTGGAAATCACCTAATCCATGCTATTTGACAAGATTTAGGCATTAGATTCCGAGTTTTGATACTTTCATTCTTTTATTGTTTTAAAGTGCTTTTCAGCTCCTGACATTTTCAATGCATTTACAACGTTTGGCATTGTACTAGTTCACATTACATGACTTTGACTTAGATTTCAGCCTAAAAGAGGCCACACTGACTAAATTCAACTGGAAATCAACTAATCCATGCTATGTTACAAGATTTTGCCATTAGATTCAGTTTTGAGACTTTCATTCATGTATTGCTTTAACGTGCTTTTCAGCTGCTGACTAGCCGTTTTCAATGCATTTACAATGTTTGGCATTGTACTAGTTCACAATACATGAGTTTGACTTAGATTTCAGCCTAAAACAGGCCAAACTGACTCAAATCAACTGGAAATTAACGAATCCATGCTACGTGACAAGATTTAGCCATTAGATTCAGAGTTTTGAGACTTTCATTCTTTTATTGCTTTAAAGTGCTTTTCAGCTCCTGCCATTTTCAATGCATTTACGTTTGGCATTGTACTAGTTCACATTACATGACTTTGACTTAGATTTCAGCCTAAAAGAGGCCACACTGACTAAATTCAACTGGAAATCAACTAATCCATGCTACGTGACAAGATTTAGCCATTAGATTGAGAGTTTTGAGACTTTCATTCTTTTATTGCTTTAACGTGCTTTTCAGCTGCTGACTAGCCGTTTTCAATGCATTTACAATGTTTGGCATTGTACTAGTTCACAATACATGACTTTGACTTAGATTTCAGCCTAAAACAGGCCACACTGACTCAGATCAACTGGAAATCACCTAATCCATGCTACTTGACTTAGATTTCATCCTAAAACAGGCCAAACTGACTCAAATCAACTGGAAATCACCAATCCATGCTACTTGACTTAGATTTCAGCCTAAAACAGGCCACACTGACTCAGATCAACTGGAAATCACCTAATCCATGCTACTTGACTTAGATTTAATCCTAAAACAGGCCAAACTGACTCAAATCAACTGGAAATCACCAATCCATGCTACTTGACTTAGATTTCAGCCTAAAACAGGCCACACTGACTCAAATTAACTGGAAATCACCTAATCCATGCTATTTGACAAGATTTAGCCATTAGACTCCGAGTTTTGATACTTTCATTCTTTTATTGTTTTAAAGTGCTTTTCAGCTCCTGACATTTTCAATGCATTTACAAGGTTTGGCATTGTACTAGTTCACATTACATGACTTTGACTTAGATTTCAGCCTAAAACAGGCCAAACTGACTCAAATCAACTGGAAATTAACGAATCCATGCTACGTGACAAGATTTAGCCATTAGATTCAGAGTTTTGAGACTTTCATTCTTTTATTGCTTTAAAGTGCTTTTCAGCTCCTGCCATTTTCAATGCATTTACGTTTGGCATTGTACTAGTTCACATTACATGACTTTGACTTAGATTTCAGCCTAAAAGAGGCCACACTGACTAAATTCAACTGGAAATCAACTAATCCATGCTACGTGACAAGATTTAGCCATTAGATTGAGAGTTTTGAGACTTTCATTCTTTTATTGCTTTAACGTGCTTTTCAGCTGCTGACTAGCCGTTTTCAATGCATTTACAATGTTTGGCATTGTACTAGTTCACAATACATGACTTTGACTTAGATTTCAGCCTAAAACAGGCCACACTGACTCAGATCAACTGGAAATCACCTAATCCATGCTACTTGACTTAAATTTCATCCTAAAACAGGCCAAACTGACTCAAATCAACTGGAAATCACCAATCCATGCTACTTGACTTAGATTTCAGCCTAAAACAGGCCACACTGACTCAGATCAACTGGAAATCACCTAATCCATGCTACTTGACTTAGATTTAATCCTAAAACAGGCCAAACTGACTCAAATCAACTGGAAATCACCAATCCATGCTACTTGACTTAGATTTCAGCCTAAAACAGGCCACACTGACTCAGATCAACTGGAAATCACCTAATCCATGCTACTTGACTTAGATTTCAGGCAAAAACAGGCCAAACTGACTCAAATCAACTGGAAATTAACGAATCCATGCTACGTTACAAGATTTAGCCATTAGATTCAGAGTTTTGAGACTTTCATCCTTTTATTGCTTTAAAGTGCTTTTCAGCTCCTGCCATTTTCAATGCATTTACGTTTGGCATTGTACTAGTTCACGTTACATGACTTTGACTTAGATTTCAGCCTAAAACAGGCCAAACTGACTCAAATCAACTGGAAATCACCAATCCATGCTACTTGACTTAGATTTCAGCCTAAAACAGGCCACACTGACTCAGATCAACTGGAAATCACCTAATCCATGCTACTTGACTTAGATTTCAGGCAAAAACAGGCCAAACTGACTCAAATCAACTGGAAATTAACGAATCCATGCTACGTTACAAGATTTAGCCATTAGATTCAGAGTTTTGAGACTTTCATCCTTTTATTGCTTTAAAGTGCTTTTCAGCTCCTGCCATTTTCAATGCATTTACGTTTGGCATTGTACTAGTTCACGTTACATGACTTTGACTTAGATTTCAGCCTAAAAGAGGCCACACTGACTCAAATCAACTGGAAATCAACGAATCCATGCTACTTGACTTAGATTTCAGCCTAAAACAGGCCACACTGACTCAGATCAACTGGAAATCACCTAATCCATGCTACTTGACTTAGATTTCAACTTAAAACAGGCCAAACTGACTCAAATCAACTGGAAATTAACGAATCCATGCTACGTGACAAGATTTAGCCATTAGATTCAGAGTTTTGAGACTTTCATTCTTTTATTGCTTTAAAGTGCTTTTCAGCTCCTGCCATTTTCAATGCATTTACGTTTGGCATTGTACTAGTTCACATTACATGACTTTGACTTAGATTTCAGCCTAAAAGAGGCCACACTGACTAAATTCAACTGGAAATCAACTAATCCATGCTACGTGACAAGATTTAGCCATTAGATTGAGAGTTTTGAGACTTTCATTCTTTTATTGCTTTAACGTGCTTTTCAGCTGCTGACTAGCCGTTTTCAATGCATTTACAATGTTTGGCATTGTACTAGTTCACAATACATGACTTTGACTTAGATTTCAGCCTAAAACAGGCCACACTGACTCAGATCAACTGGAAATCACCTAATCTATGCTACTTGACTTAGATTTAATCCTAAAACAAGCCAAACGGACTCAAATCAACTGGAAATCACCAATCCATGCTACTTGACTTAGATTTCAGCCTAAAACAGGCCACACTGACTCAAATCAACTGAAAATCACCTAATCCATGCTATTTGACAAGATTTAGCCATTAGATTCCGAGTTTTGATACTTTCATTCTTTTATTGTTTTAAAGTGCTTTTCAGCTCCTGACATTTTCAATGCATTTACAACGTTTGGCATTGTACTAGTTCACATTACATGACTTTGACTTAGATTTCAGCCTAAAAGAGGCCACACTGACTAAATTCAACTGGAAATCAACTAATCCATGCTATGTTACAAGATTTTGCCATTAGATTCAGTTTTGAGACTTTCATTCATTTATTGCTTTAACGTGCTTTTCAGCTGCTGACTAGCCGTTTTCAATGCATTTACAATGTTTGGCATTGTACTAGTTCACAATACATGACTTTGACTTAGATTTCAGCCTAAAACAGGCCACACTGACTCAGATCAACTGGAAATCACCTAATCCATGCTACTTGACTTAGATTTAATCCTAAAACAGGCCAAACTGACTCAAATCAACTGGAAATCACCAATCCATGCTACTTGACTTAGATTTCAGCCTAAAACAGGCCACACTGACTCAAATCAACTGGAAATCACCTAATCCATGCTATTTGACAAAATTTAGCCATTAGACTCCGAGTTTTGATACTTTCATTCTTTTATCGTTTTAAAGTGCTTTTCAGCTCCTGACATTTTCAATGCATTTACAACGTTTGTCATTGTACTAGTTCACATTACATGACTTTGACTTAGATTTCAGCCTAAAAGAGGCCACACTGACTAAATTCAACTGGAAATCAACTAATCCATGCTACGTGACAAGATTTAGCCATTAGATTCAGAGTTTTGAGACTTTCATTCTTTTATTGCTTTAACGTGCTTTTCAGCTGCTGACTAGCCGTTTTCAATGCATTTACAATGTTTGGCATTGTACTAGTTTAAAATACATGACTTTGACTTAGATTTCAGCCTAAAACAGGCCACACTGACTCAGAACAACTGGAAATCACCTAATCCATGCTACTTGACTTAGATTTCATCCTAAAACAGGCCAAACTGACTCAAATCAACAGGAAATCACCAATCCATGCTACTTGACTTAGATTTCAGCCTAAAACAGGCCAAACTGACTCAAATCAACTGGAAATTAACGAATCCATGCTACGTGACAAGATTTAGCCATTAGATTCAGAGTTTTGAGACTTTCATTCTTTTATTGCTTTAACGTGCTTTTCAGCTGCTGACTAGCCGTTTTCAATGCATTTACAATGTTTGGCATTGTACTAGTTCACAATACATGACTTTGACTTAGATTTCAGCCTAAAACAGGCCACACTGACTCAGATCAACTGGAAATCACCTAATCCATGCTACTTGACTTAGATTTAATCCTAAAACAGGCCAAACTGACTCAAATCAACTGGAAATCACCAATCCATGCTACTTGACTTAGATTTCAGCCTAAACAGGCCACACTGACTAAAATCAACTGGAAATCACCTAATCCATGCTATTTGACAAGATTTAGCCATTAGATTCCGAGTTTTGATACTTTCATTCTTTTATTGTTTTAAAGTGCTTTTCAGCTCCTGACATTTTCAATGCATTTACAACGTTTGGCATTGTACTAGTTCACATTACATGACTTTGACTTAGATTTCAGCCTAAAAGAGGCCACACTGACTAAATTCAACTGGAAATCAACTAATCCATGCTATGTTACAAGATTTTGCCATTAGATTCAGTTTTGAGACTTTCATTCATTTATTGCTTTAACGTGCTTTTCAGCTGCTGACTAGCCGTTTTCAATGCATTTACAATGTTTGGCATTGTACTAGTTCACAAAACATGACTTTGACTTAGATTTCAGCCTAAAACAGGCCACACTGACTCAGATCAACTGGAAATCACCTAATCCATGCTACTTGACTTAGATTTAATCCTAAAACAGGCCAAACTGACTCAAATCAACTGGAAATCACCAATCCATGCTACTTGACTTAGATTTCAGCCTAAAACAGGCCACACTGACTCAAATCAACTGGAAATCACCTAATCCATGCTATTTGACAAAATTTAGCCATTAGACTCCGAGTTTTGATACTTTCATTCTTTTATCGTTTTAAAGTGCTTTTCAGCTCCTGACATTTTCAATGCATTTACAACGTTTGTCATTGTACTAGTTCACATTACATGACTTTGACTTAGATTTCAGCCTAAAAGAGGCCACACTGACTAAATTCAACTGGAAATCAACTAATCCATGCTACGTGACAAGATTTAGCCATTAGATTCAGAGTTTTGAGACTTTCATTCTTTTATTGCTTTAACGTGCTTTTCAGCTGCTGACTAGCCGTTTTCAATGCATTTACAATGTTTGGCATTGTACTAGTTCACAAAACATGACTTTGACTTAGATTTCAGCCTAAAACAGGCCACACTGACTCAGAACAACTGGAAATCACCTAATCCATGCTACTTGACTTAGATTTCATCCTAAAACAGGCCAAACTGACTCAAATCAACAGGAAATCACCAATCCATGCTACTTGACTTAGATTTCAGCCTAAAACAGGCCACACTGACTAAAATCAACTGGAATTCACCTAATCCATGCTACTTGACTTAGATTTAATCCTAAAACAGGCCAAACTGACTCAAATCAACTGGAAATCACCAATCCATGCTACTTGACTTAGATTTCAGCCTAAAACAGGCCACACTGACTCAAATCAACTGGAAATCACCTAATCCATGCTATTTGACAAGATTTAGCCATTAGACTCCGAGTTTTTATACTTTCATTCTTTTATTGCTTTAAAGTGCTTTTCAGCTCCTGCCATTTTCAATGCATTTACAAGGTTTGGCATTGTACTAGTTCACAATACATGACTTTGACTTAGATTTCAGCCTAAAACAGGCCACACTGACTCAGATCAACTGGAAATCACCTAATCCATGCTACTTGACTTAGATTTAATCCTAAAACAGGCCAAACTGACTCAAATCAACTGGAAATCACCAATCCATGCTACTTGACTTAGATTTCAGCCTAAAACAGGCCACACTGACTCAAATCAACTGGAAATCACCTAATCCATGCTATTTGACAAAATTTAGCCATTAGACTCCGAGTTTTGATACTTTCATTCTTTTATCGTTTTAAAGTGCTTTTTAGCTCCTGACATTTTCAATGCATTTACAACGTTTGGCATTGTACTAGTTCACATTACATGACTTTGACTTAGATTTCAGCCTAAAAGAGGCCACACTGACTAAATTCAACTGGAAATCAACTAATCCATGCTACGTGACAAGATTTAGCCATTAGATTCAGAGTTTTGAGACTTTCATTCTTTTATTGCTTTAACGTGCTTTTCAGCTGCTGACTAGCCGTTTTCAATGCATTTACAATGTTTGGCATTGTACTAGTTCACAATACATGACTTTGACTTAGATTTCAGCCTAAAACAGGCCACACTGACTCAGAACAACTGGAAATCACCTAATCCATGCTACTTGACTTAGATTTCATCCTAAAACAGGCCAAACTGACTCAAATCAACTGGAAATCACCAATCCATGCTACTTGACTTAGATTTCAGCCTAAAACAGGCCACACTGACTCAAATCAACTGGAAATCACCTAATCCATGCTATTTGACAAGATTTAGCCATTAGATTCCGAGTTTTGATACTTTCATTCTTTTATTGTTTTAAAGTGCTTTTCAGCTCCTGACATTTTCAATGCATTTACAACGTTTGGCATTGTACTAGTTCACATTACATGACTTTGACTTAGATTTCAGCCTAAAAGAGGCCACACTGACTAAATTCAACTGGAAATCAACTAATCCATGCTATGTTACAAGATTTTGCCATTAGATTCAGTTTTGAGACTTTCATTCATTTATTGCTTTAACGTGCTTTTCAGCTGCTGACTAGCCGTTTTCAATGCATTTACAATGTTTGGCATTGTACTAGTTCACAATACATGAGTTTGACTTAGATTTCAGCCTAAAACAGGCCAAACTGACTCAAATCAACTGGAAATTAACGAATCCATGCTACGTGACAAGATTTAGCCATTAGATTCAGAGTTTTGAGACTTTCATTCTTTTATTGCTTTAAAGTGCTTTTCAGCTCCTGCCATTTTCAATGCATTTACGTTTGGCATTGTACTAGTTCACATTACATGACTTTGACTTAGATTTCAGCCTAAAAGAGGCCACACTGACTCAAATCAACTGGAAATCAACTAATCCATGCTACGTGACAAGATTTAGCCATTAGATTGAGAGTTTTGAGACTTTCATTCTTTTATTGCTTTAACGTGCTTTTCAGCTGCTGACTAGCCGTTTTCAATGCATTTACAATGTTTGGCATTGTACTAGTTCACATTACATGACTTTGACTTAGATTTCAGCCTAAAAGAGGCCACACTGACTAAATTCAACTGGAAATCAACTAATCCATGCTATGTTACAAGATTTTGCCATTAGATTCAGTTTTGAGACTTTCATTCATTTATTGCTTTAACGTGCTTTTCAGCTGCTGACTAGCCGTTTTCAATGCATTTACAATGTTTGGCATTGTACTAGTTCACAATACATGAGTTTGACTTAGATTTCAGCCTAAAACAGGCCAAACTGACTCAAATCAACTGGAAATTAACGAATCCATGCTACGTGACAAGATTTAGCCATTAGATTCAGAGTTTTGAGACTTTCATTCTTTTATTGCTTTAAAGTGCTTTTCAGCTCCTGCCATTTTCAATGCATTTACGTTTGGCATTGTACTAGTTCACATTACATGACTTTGACTTAGATTTCAGCCTAAAAGAGGCCACACTGACTCAAATCAACTGGAAATCAACTAATCCATGCTACGTGACAAGATTTAGCCATTAGATTGAGAGTTTTGATACTTTCATTCTTTTATTGCTTTAACGTGCTTTTCAGCTGCTGACTAGCCGTTTTCAATGCATTTACAATGTTTGGCATTGTACTAGTTCACAATACATGACTTTGACTTAGATTTCAGCCTAAAACAGGCCACACTGACTCAGATCAACTGGAAATCACCTAATCCATGCTACTTGACTTAGATTTCATCTTAAAACAGGCCAAACTGACTCAAATCAACTGGAAATCACCAATCCATGCTACTTGACTTAGATTTCAGCCTAAAACAGGCCACACTGACTCAGATCAACTGGAAATCACCTAATCCATGCTACTTGACTTAGATTTAATCCTAAAACAGGCCAAACTGACTCAAATCAACTGGAAATCACCAATCCATGCTACTTGACTTAGATTTCAGCCTAAAACAGGCCACACTGACTCAAATCAACTGGAAATCACCTAATCCATGCTATTTGACAAGATTTAGCCATTAGACTCCGAGTTTTGATACTTTCATTCTTTTATTGTTTTAAAGTGCTTTTCAGCTCCTGACATTTTCAATGCATTTACAACGTTTGGCATTGTACTAGTTCACATTACATGACTTTGACTTAGATTTCAGCCTAAAACAGGCCAAACTGACTCAAATCAACTGGAAATTAACGAATCCATGCTACGTGACAAGATTTAGCCATTAGATTCAGAGTTTTGAGACTTTCATTCTTTTATTGCTTTAAAGTGCTTTTCAGCTCCTGCCATTTTCAATGCATTTACGTTTGGCATTGTACTAGTTCACATTACATGACTTTGACTTAGATTTCAGCCTAAAAGAGGCCACACTGACTAAATTCAACTGGAAATCAACTAATCCATGCTACGTGACAAGATTTAGCCATTAGATTGAGAGTTTTGAGACTTTCATTCTTTTATTGCTTTAACGTGCTTTTCAGCTGCTGACTAGCCGTTTTCAATGCATTTACAATGTTTGGCATTGTACTAGTTCACAATACATGACTTTGACTTAGATTTCAGCCTAAAACAGGCCACACTGACTCAGATCAACTGGAAATCACCTAATCCATGCTACTTGACTTAGATTTAATCCTAAAACAGGCCAAACTGACTCAAATCAACTGGAAATCACCAATCCATGCTACTTGACTTAGATTTCAGCCTAAAACAGGCCACACTGACTCAAATCAACTGGAAATCACCTAATCCATGCTATTTGACAACATTTAGCCATTAGACTCCGAGTTTTGAGACTTTCATTCTTTTATTGCTTTAAAGTGCTTTTCAGCTCCTGCCATTTTCAATGCATTTACGTTTGGCATTGTACTAGTTCACATTACATGACTTTGACTTAGATTTCAGCCTAAAAGAGGCCACACTGACTAAATTCAACTGGAAATCAACTAATCCATGCTACGTGACAAGATTTAGCCATTAGATTCAGAGTTTTGAGACTTTCATTCTTTTATTGCTTTAATGTGCTTTTCAGCTGATGACTAGCCGTTTTCAATGCATTTACAATGTTTGGCATTGTACTAGTTCACAATACATGACTTTGACTTAGATTTCAGCCTAAAACAGGCCACACTGACTCAGAACAACTGGAAATCACCTAATCCATGCTACTTGACTTAGATTTCATCCTAAAACAGGCCAAAATGACTCAAATCAACAGGAAATCACCAATCCATGCTACTTGACTTAGATTTCAGCCTAAAACAGGCCACACTGACTAAAATCAACTGGAAATCACCTAATCCATGCTACTTGACTTAGATTTAATCCTAAAACAGGCCAAACTGACTCAAATCAACTGGAAATCACCAATCCATGCTACTTGACTTAGATTTCAGCCTAAAACAGGCCACACTGACTCAAATCAACTGGAAATCACCTAATCCATGCTATTTGACAAGATTTAGCCATTAGACTCCGAGTTTTGATACTTTCATTCTTTTATCGTTTTAAAGTGCTTTTTAGCTCCTGACATTTTCAATGCATTTACAACGTTTGGCATTGTACTAGTTCACATTACATGACTTTGACTTAGATTTCAGCCTAAAAGAGGCCACACTGACTAAATTCAACTGGAAATCAACTAATCCATGCTACGTGACAAGATTTAGCCATTAGATTCAGAGTTTTGAGACTTTCATTCTTTTATTGCTTTAACGTGCTTTTCAGCTGCTGACTAGCCGTTTTCAATGCATTTACAATGTTTGGCATTGTACTAGTTCACAATACATGACTTTGACTTAGATTTCAGCCTAAAACAGGCCACACTGACTCAGATCAACTGGAAATCACCTAATCCATGCTACTTGACTTAGATTTAATCCTAAAACAAGCCAAACGGACTCAAATCAACTGGAAATCACCAATCCATGCTACTTGACTTAGATTTCAGCCTAAAACAGGCCACACTGACTCAAATCAACTGGAAATCACCTAATCCATGCTATTTGACAAAATTTTGCCATTAGACTCCGAGTTTTGATACTTTCATTCTTTTATTGTTTTAAAGTGCTTTTCAGCTCCTGACATTTTCAATGCATTTACAACGTTTGGCATTGTACTAGTTCACATTACATGACTTTGACTTAGATTTCAGCCTAAAAGAGGCCACACTGACTAAATTCAACTGGAAATCAACTAATCCATGCTATGTTACAAGATTTTGCCATTAGATTCAGTTTTGAGACTTTCATTCATTTATTGCTTTAACGTGCTTTTCAGCTGCTGACTAGCCGTTTTCAATGCATTTACAATGTTTGGCATTGTACTAGTTCACAATACATGAGTTTGACTTAGATTTCAGCCTAAAACAGGCCAAACTGACTCAAATCAACTGGAAATTAACGAATCCATGCTACGTGACAAGATTTAGCCATTAGATTCAGAGTTTTGAGACTTTCATTCTTTTATTGCTTTAAAGTGCTTTTCAGCTCCTGCCATTTTCAATGCATTTACGTTTGGCATTGTACTAGTTCACATTACATGACTTTGACTTAGATTTCAGCCTAAAAGAGGCCACACTGACTAAATTCAACTGGAAATCAACTAATCCATGCTACGTGACAAGATTTAGCCATTAGATTGAGAGTTTTGAGACTTTCATTCTTTTATTGCTTTAACGTGCTTTTCAGCTGCTGACTAGCCGTTTTCAATGCATTTACAATGTTTGGCATTGTACTAGTTCACAATACATGACTTTGACTTAGATTTCAGCCTAAAACAGGCCACACTGACTCAGATCAACTGGAAATCACCTAATCCATGCTACTTGACTTAGATTTAATCCTAAAACAGGCCAAACTGACTCAAATCAACTGGAAATCACCAATCCATGCTACTTGACTTAGATTTCAGCCTAAAACAGGCCACACTGACTCAAATCAACTGGAAATCACCTAATCCATGCTATTTGACAAAATTTAGCCATTAGACTCCGAGTTTTGATACTTTCATTCTTTTATCGTTTTAAAGTGCTTTTCAGCTCCTGACATTTTCAATGCATTTACAACGTTTGGCATTGTACTAGTTCACATTACATGACTTTGACTTAGATTTCAGCCTAAAAGAGGCCACACTGACTAAATTCAACTGGAAATCAACTAATCCATGCTACGTGACAAGATTTAGCCATTAGATTCAGAGTTTTGAGACTTTCATTCTTTTATTGCTTTAACGTGCTTTTCAGCTGCTGACTAGCCGTTTTCAATGCATTTACAATGTTTGGCATTGTACTAGTTCACAATACATGACTTTGACTTAGATTTCAGCCTAAAACAGGCCACACTGACTCAGAACAACTGGAAATCACCTAATCCATGCTACTTGACTTAGATTTCATCCTAAAACAGGCCAAACTGACTCAAATCAACAGGAAATCACCAATCCATGCTACTTGACTTAGATTTCAGCCTAAAACAGGCCACACTGACTAAAATCAACTGGAAATCACCTAATCCATGCTACTTGACTTAGATTTAATCCTAAAACAGGCCAAACTGACTCAAATCAACTGGAAATCACCAATCCATGCTACTTGACTTAGATTTCAGCCTAAAACAGGCCACACTGACTCAAATCAACTGGAAATCACCTAATCCATGCTATTTGACAAGATTTAGCCATTAGATTCCGAGTTTTGATACTTTCATTCTTTTATTGTTTTAAAGTGCTTTTCAGCTCCTGACATTTTCAATGCATTTACAACGTTTGGCATTGTACTAGTTCACATTACATGACTTTGACTTAGATTTCAGCCTAAAAGAGGCCACACTGACTCAAATCAACTGGAAATCAACTAATCCATGCTACGTGACAAGATTTAGCCATTAGATTGAGAGTTTTGAGACTTTCATTCTTTTATTGCTTTAACGTGCTTTTCAGCTGCTGACTAGCCGTTTTCAATGCATTTACAATGTTTGGCATTGTACTAGTTCACAATACATGACTTTGACTTAGATTTCAGCCTAAAACAGGCCACACTGACTCAGATCAACTGGAAATCACCTAATCCATGCTACTTGACTTAGATTTCATCCTAAAACAGGCCAAACTGACTCAAATCAACTGGAAATCACCAATCCATGCTACTTGACTTAGATTTCAGCCTAAAACAGGCCACACTGACTCAGATCAACTGGAAATCACCTAATCCATGCTACTTGACTTAGATTTAATCCTAAAACAGGCCAAACTGACTCAAATCAACTGGAAATCACCAATCCATGCTACTTGACTTAGATTTCAGCCTAAAACAGGCCACACTGACTCAAATCAACTGGAAATCACCTAATCCATGCTATTTGACAAAATTTAGCCATTAGACTCCGAGTTTTGATACTTTCATTCTTTTATCGTTTTAAAGTGCTTTTCAGCTCCTGACATTTTCAATGCATTTACAACGTTTGGCATTGTACTAGTTCACATTACATGACTTTGACTTAGATTTCAGCCTAAAAGAGGCCACACTGACTAAATTCAACTGGAAATCAACTAATCCATGCTACGTGACAAGATTTAGCCATTAGATTCAGAGTTTTGAGACTTTCATTCTTTTATTGCTTTAACGTGCTTTTCAGCTGCTGACTAGCCGTTTTCAATGCATTTACAATGTTTGGCATTGTACTAGTTCACAATACATGACTTTGACTTAGATTTCAGCCTAAAACAGGCCACACTGACTCAGAACAACTGGAAATCACCTAATCCATGCTACTTGACTTAGATTTCATCCTAAAACAGGCCAAACTGACTCAAATCAACAGGAAATCACCAATCCATGCTACTTGACTTAGATTTCAGCCTAAAACAGGCCACACTGACTAAAATCAACTGGAAATCACCTAATCCATGCTACTTGACTTAGATTTAATCCTAAAACAGGCCAAACTGACTCAAATCAACTGGAAATCACCAATCCATGCTACTTGACTTAGATTTCAGCCTAAAACAGGCCACACTGACTCAAATCAACTGGAAATCACCTAATCCATGCTATTTGACAAGATTTAGCCATTAGATTCCGAGTTTTGATACTTTCATTCTTTTATTGTTTTAAAGTGCTTTTCAGCTCCTGACATTTTCAATGCATTTACAACGTTTGGCATTGTACTAGTTCACATTACATGACTTTGACTTAGATTTCAGCCTAAAAGAGGCCACACTGACTCAAATCAACTGGAAATCAACTAATCCATGCTACGTGACAAGATTTAGCCATTAGATTGAGAGTTTTGAGACTTTCATTCTTTTATTGCTTTAACGTGCTTTTCAGCTGCTGACTAGCCGTTTTCAATGCATTTACAATGTTTGGCATTGTACTAGTTCACAATACATGACTTTGACTTAGATTTCAGCCTAAAACAGGCCACACTGACTCAGATCAACTGGAAATCACCTAATCCATGCTACTTGACTTAGATTTCATCCTAAAACAGGCCACACTGACTAAATTCAACTGGAAATCAACTAATCCATGCTACTTGACAAGATTTAGCCATTAGACTCCGAGTTTTGAGACTTTCATTCTTTTATTGCTTTAAAGTGCTTTTCAGCTCCTGCCATTTTCAATGCATTTACGTTTGGCATTGTACTAGTTCACATTACATGACTTTGACTTCAGCCTAAAAGAGGCCACACTGACTAAATTCAACTGGAAATCAACTAATCCATGCTACGTGACAAGATTTAGCATATAGATTCCGAGTTTTGAGACTTTCATTCTTTTATTGCTTTAAAGTGCTTTTCAGCCCCTGACTAGCCGTTTTCAATGCATTTACAATGTTTGGAATTGTACTAGTTCAAAACACCTGAATTTGACTTAGATTTCAGCCTAAAACAGGCCACACTGACTCAAATCAACTGGAAATCACCTAATCCATGCTACTTGACTTAGAGTTCAGCCTAAAAGAGGCCACACTGAATAAATTCAACTGGAAATCAACTAATCCATGCTACGTTACAAGATTTAGCCATTAGATTCAGAGTCTTGAGACTTTCATTCTTTTATTGCTTTAAAGTGCTTTTCAGCTCCTGCCATTTTCAATGCATTTACAATGTTTGGCATTGTACTAGTTCACAATACATGACTTTGACTTAGATTTCAGCCTAAAACAGGCCACACTGACTCAGATCAACTGGAAATCACCTAATCCATGCTACTTGACTTAGATTTCAGCCTAAAACAGGCCAAACTGACTCAAATCAACTGGAAATTAACGAATCCATGCTACGTTACAAGATTTAGCCATTAGATTCAGAGTTTTGAGACTTTCAATCTTTTATTGCTTTAAAGTGCTTTTCAGCTCCTGACTAGCCGTTTTCAATGCATTTACAATGTTTGGCATTGTACTAGTTCACAATACCTGAATTTGACTTAGATTTCAGCCTAAAACAGGCCACACTGATTCAAATCAACTGGAAATCACCTAATCCATGCTACTTGACTTAGAGTTCAGCCTAAAAGAGGCCACACTGACTAAATTCAACTGGAAATCACCTAATCCATGCTATTTGACAAGATTTAGCCATTAGACTCCGAGTTTTGATACTTTCATTCTTTTATTGTTTTAAAGTGCTTTTCAGCTCCTGACATTTTCAATGCATTTACAACGTTTGGCATTGTACTAGTTCACAATACATGACTTTGACTTAGATTTCAGCCTAAAACGGGCCACACTGACTCAAATCAACTGGAAATTAACGAATCCATGCTACGTGACAAGATTTAGCCATTAGATTCAGAGTCTTGAGACTTTCATTCTTTTATTGCTTTAAAGTGCTTTTCAGCTCCTGCCATTTTCAATGCATTTACAATGTTTGGCATTGTACTAGTTCACAATACATGACTTTGACTTAGATTTCAGCCTAAAACAGGCCACACTGACTCAGATCAACTGGAAATCACCTAATCCATGCTACTTGACTTAGATTTCAGCCTAAAAGAGGCCACACTGAATAAATTCAACTGGAAATCAACTAATCCATGCTAAGTTACAAGATTTAGCCATTAAATTCAGAGTTTTGAGACTTTCAATCTTTTATTGCTTTAAAGTGCTTTTCAGCTCCTGACTAGCCGTTTTCAATGCATTTACAATGTTTGGCATTGTACTAGTTCACAATACCTGAATTTGACTTAGATTTCAGCCTAAAACAGGCCACACTGATTCAAATCAACTGGAAATCACCTAATCCATGCTACTTGACTTAGAGTTCAGCCTAAAAGAGGCCACACTGACTAAATTCAACTGGAAATCAACTAATCCATGCTACGTTACAAGATTTAGCCATTAGATTCAGAGTTTTGAGACTTTCATTCTTTTATTGCTTTAAAGTGCTTTTCAGCTCCTGCCATTTTCAATGCATTTACAATGTTTGGCATTGTACTAGTTCAAAATACCTGAATTTGACTTAGATTTCAGCCTAAAACAGGCCACACTGATTCAAATCAACTGGAAATCACCTAATCCATGCTACTTGACTTAGAGTTCAGCCTAAAAGAGGCCACACTGACTAAATTCAACTGGAAATCAACTAATCCATGCTACGTTACAAGATTTAGCCATTAGATTCAGAGTTTTGAGACTTTCATTCTTTTATTGCTTTAAAGTGCTTTTCAGCTCCTGCCATTTTCAATGCATTTACAATGTTTGGCATTGTACTAGTTCACAATACATGAATTTGACTTAGATTTCAGCCTAAAACAGGCCACACTGATTCAGATCAACTGGACATCACCTAATCCAAGCTACTTGACTTAGATTTCAGCCTAAAACAGGCCACACTGATTCAAATCAACTGGAAATCAACGAATCCATGCTACTTGACAAGATTTAGCCATTAGACTCCGAGTTTTGAGACTTTCATTCTTTTATTGCTTTAAAGTGCTTTTCAGCTCCTGACTAGCCGTTTTCAATGCATTTACAATGTTTGGAATTGTACTAGTTCACAATACCTGAATTTGACTTAGATTTCAGCCTAAAACAGGCCACACTGACTCAAATCAACTGGAAATCACCTAATCCATGCTATTTGATAAAATTTAGCCATTAGACTCCGAGTTTTGATACTTTCATTCTTTTATTGTTTTAAAGTGCTTTTCAGCTCCTGACATTTTCAATGCATTTACAACGTTTGGCATTGCACTAGTTCACATTACATGACTTTGACTTACAGTTCAGCCTAAAAGAGGCCACACTGACTAAATTCAACTGGAAATCAACTAATCCATGCTACGTTACAAGATTTAGCCATTAGATTGAGAGTTTTGAGACTTTCATTCTTTTATTGCTTTAAAGTGCTTTTCAGCTCCTGCCATTTTAAATGCATTTACAATGTTTGGCATTGTACTAGTTCACAATACATGACTTTGACTTAGATTTCAGCCTAAAACAGGCCACACTGACTCAGATCAACTGGAAATCACCTAATCCATGCTACTTGACTTAGATTTCAGCCTAAAACAGGCCACACTGACTAAATTCAACTGGAAATCACCTAATCCATGCTACTTGACTTAGATTTCAGCCTAAAACAGGCCACACTGACTAAATTCAACTGGAAATCAACTAATCCATGCTACGTTACAAGATTTAGCCATTAGATTCAGAGTTTTGAGACTTTCATTCTTTTATTGCTTTAAAGTGCTTTTCAGCTCCTGCCATTTTCAATGCATTTACAATGTTTGGCATTGTACTAGTTCACAATACATGACTTTGACTTAGATTTCAGCCTAAAACAGGCCACACTGACTCAAATCAACTGGAAATTAACGAATCCATGCTACGTGACAAGATTTAGCCATTAGATTCAGAGTCTTGAGACTTTCAGTCTTTTATTGCTTTAAAGTGCTTTTCAGCTCCTGCCATTTTCAATGCATTTACAATGTTTGGCATTGTACTAGTTCACAATACATGACTTTGACTTAGATTTCAGCCTAAAACAGGCCACACTGACTCAGATCAACTGGAAATCACCTAATCCATGCTATTTGATAAAATTTAGCCATTAGACTCCGAGTTTTGATACTTTCATTCTTTTATTGTTTTAAAGTGCTTTTCAGCTCCTGACATTTTCAATGCATTTACAACGTTTGGCATTGCACTAGTTCACATTACATGACTTTGACTTACAGTTCAGCCTAAAAGAGGCCACACTGACTAAATTCAACTGGAAATCAACTAATCCATGCTACGTTACAAGATTTAGCCATTAGATTCAGAGTTTTGAGACTTTCATTCTTTTATTGCTTTAAAGTGCTTTTCAGCTCCTGCCATTTTCAATGCATTTACAATGTTTGGCATTGTACTAGTTCACAATACATGACTTTGACTTAGATTTCAGCCTAAAACAGGCCACACTGACTCAAATCAACTGGAAATTAACGAATCCATGCTACGTGACAAGATTTAGCCATTAGATTCAGAGTCTTGAGACTTTCATTCTTTTATTGCTTTAAAGTGCTTTTCAGCTCCTGCCATTTTCAATGCATTTACAATGTTTGGCATTGTACTAGTTCACAATACATGACTTTGACTTAGATTTCAGCCTAAAACAGGCCACACTGACTCAGATCAACTGGAAATCACCTAATCCATGCTACTTGACTTAGATTTAATCCTAAAACAAGCCAAACGGACTCAAATCAACTGGAAATCACCAATCCATGCTACTTGACTTAGATTTCAGCCTAAAACAGGCCACACTGACTCAAATCAACTGGAAATCACCTAATCCATGCTATTTGACAAAATTTTGCCATTAGACTCCGAGTTTTGATACTTTCATTCTTTTATTGTTTTAACGTGCTTTTCAGCTGCTGACTAGCCGTTTTCAATGCATTTACAATGTTTGGCATTGTACTAGTTCACAATACATGAGTTTGACTTAGATTTCAGCCTAAAAGAGGCCACACTGACTAAATTCAACTGGAAATCAACTGGAAATCAACTAATCCATGCTATGTTACAAGATTTTGCCATTAGATTCAGTTTTGAGACTTTCATTCATTTATTGCTTTAACGTGCTTTTCAGCTGCTGACTAGCCGTTTTCAATGCATTTACAATGTTTGGCATTGTACTAGTTCACAATACATGAGTTTGACTTAGATTTCAGCCTAAAACAGGCCAAACTGACTCAAATCAACTGGAAATTAACGAATCCATGCTACGTGACAAGATTTAGCCATTAGATTCAGAGTTTTGAGACTTTCATTCTTTTATTGCTTTAAAGTGCTTTTCAGCTCCTGCCATTTTCAATGCATTTACGTTTGGCATTGTACTAGTTCACATTACATGACTTTGACTTAGATTTCAGCCTAAAAGAGGCCACACTGACTAAATTCAACTGGAAATCAACTAATCCATGCTACGTGACAAGATTTAGCCATTAGATTCAGAGTTTTGAGACTTTCATTCTTTTATTGCTTTAACGTGCTTTTCAGCTGCTGACTAGCCGTTTTCAATGCATTTACAATGTTTGGCATTGTACTAGTTCACAATACATGACTTTGACTTAGATTTCAGCCTAAAACAGGCCACACTGACTCAGAACAACTGGAAATCACCTAATCCATGCTACTTGACTTAGATTTCATCCTAAAACAGGCCAAACTGACTCAAATCAACAGGAAATCACCTAATCCATGCTACTTGACTTAGATTTAATCCTAAAACAGGCCAAACTGACTCAAATCAACTGGAAATCACCAATCCATGCTACTTGACTTAGATTTCAGCCTGAAAGAGGCCACACTGACTAAATTCAACTGGAAATCAACTAATCCATGCTACGTTACAAGATTTAGCCATTAGATTCAGAGTTTTGAGACTTTCATTCTTTTATTGCTTTAAAGTGCTTTTCAGCTCCTGCCATTTTCAATGCATTTACGTTTGGCATTGTACTAGTTCACATTACATGACTTTGACTTAGATTTCAGCCTAAAAGAGGCCACACTGACTAAATTCAACTGGAAATCAACTAATCCATGCTACGTGACAAGATTTAGCCATTAGATTCAGAGTTTTGAGACTTTCATTCTTTTATTGCTTTAACGTGCTTTTCAGCTGCTGACTAGCCGTTTTCAATGCATTTACAATGTTTGGCATTGTACTAGTTCACAATACATGACTTTGACTTAGATTTCAGCCTAAAACAGGCCACACTGACTCAGAACAACTGGAAATCACCTAATCCATGCTACTTGACTTAGATTTCATCCTAAAACAGGCCAAACTGACTCAAATCAACTGGAAATCACCTAATCCATGCTACTTGACTTAGATTTCATCCTAAAACAGGCCAAACTGACTCAAATCAACAGGAAATCACCTAATCCATGCTACTTGACTTAGATTTAATCCTAAAACAGGCCAAACTGACTCAAATCAACTGGAAATCACCAATCCATGCTACTTGACTTAGATTTCAGCCTAAAAGAGGCCACACTGACTAAATTCAACTGGAAATCAACTAATCCATGCTACGTTACAAGATTTAGCCATTAGATTCAGAGTTTTGAGACTTTCATTCTTTTATTGCTTTAAAGTGCTTTTCAGCTCCTGCCATTTTCAATGCATTTACGTTTGGCATTGTACTAGTTCACATTACATGACTTTGACTTAGATTTCAGCCTAAAAGAGGCCACACTGACTAAATTCAACTGGAAATCAACTAATCCATGCTACGTGACAAGATTTAGCCATTAGATTCAGAGTTTTGAGACTTTCATTCTTTTATTGCTTTAACGTGCTTTTCAGCTGCTGACTAGCCGTTTTCAATGCATTTACAATGTTTGGCATTGTACTAGTTCACAATACATGACTTTGACTTAGATTTCAGCCTAAAACAGGCCACACTGACTCAGAACAACTGGAAATCACCTAATCCATGCTACTTGACTTAGATTTCATCCTAAAACAGGCCAAACTGACTCAAATCAACTGGAAATCACCAATCCATGCTACTTGACTTAGATTTCAGCCTAAAACAGGCCACACTGACTCAGATCAACTGGACTCACCTAATCCATGCTACTTGACTTAGATTTAATCCTAAAACAGGCCAAACTGACTCAAATCAACTGGAAATCACCAATCCATGCTACTTGACTTAGATTTCAGCCTAAAACAGGCCACACTGACTCAAATCAACTGGAAATCACCTAATCCATGCTATTTGACAAGATTTAGCCATTAGACTCCGAGTTTTGATACTTTCATTCTTTTATTGTTTTAAAGTGCTTTTCAGCTCCTGACATTTTCAATGCATTTACAACGTTTGGCATTGTACTAGTTCACATTACATGACTTTGACTTAGATTTCAGCCTAAAACAGGCCAAACTGACTCAAATCAACTGGAAATTAACGAATCCATGCTACGTGACAAGATTTAGCCATTAGATTCAGAGTTTTGAGACTTTCATTCTTTTATTGCTTTAAAGTGCTTTTCAGCTCCTGCCATTTTCAATGCATTTACGTTTGGCATTGTACTAGTTCACATTACATGACTTTGACTTAGATTTCAGCCTAAAAGAGGCCACACTGACTCAAATCAACTGGAAATCAACTAATCCATGCTACGTGACAAGATTTAGCCATTAGATTGAGAGTTTTGAGACTTTCATTCTTTTATTGCTTTAACGTGCTTTTCAGCTGCTGACTAGCCGTTTTCAATGCATTTACAATGTTTGGCATTGTACTAGTTCACAATACATGACTTTGACTTAGATTTCAGCCTAAAACAGGCCACACTGACTCAGATCAACTGGAAATCACCTAATCCATGCTACTTGACTTAGATTTCATCCTAAAACAGGCCACACTGACTAAATTCAACTGGAAATCAACTAATCCATGCTACTTGACAAGATTTAGCCATTAGACTCCGAGTTTTGAGACTTTCATTCTTTTATTGCTTTAAAGTGCTTTTCAGCTCCTGCCATTTTCAATGCATTTACGTTTGGCATTGTACTAGTTCACATTACATGACTTTGACTTCAGCCTAAAAGAGGCCACACTGACTAAATTCAACTGGAAATCAACTAATCCATGCTACGTTACAAGATTTAGCCATTAGATTGAGAGTTTTGAGACTTTCATTCTTTTATTGCTTTAAAGTGCTTTTCAGCTCCTGCCATTTTAAATGCATTTACAATGTTTGGCATTGTACTAGTTCACAATACATGACTTTGACTTAGATTTCAGCCTAAAACAGGCCACACTGACTCAGATCAACTGGAAATCACCTAATCCATGCTACTTGACTTAGATTTCAGCCTAAAACAGGCCACACTGACTAAATTCAACTGGAAATCAACTAATCCATGCTACGTTACAAGATTTAGCCATTAGATTCAGAGTTTTGAGACTTTCATTCTTTTATTGCTTTAAAGTGCTTTTCAGCTCCTGCCATTTTCAATGCATTTACAATGTTTGGCATTGTACTAGTTCACAATACATGACTTTGACTTAGATTTCAGCCTAAAACAGGCCACACTGACTCAAATCAACTGGAAATTAACGAATCCATGCTACGTGACAAGATTTAGCCATTAGATTCAGAGTCTTGAGACTTTCAGTCTTTTATTGCTTTAAAGTGCTTTTCAGCTCCTGCCATTTTCAATGCATTTACAATGTTTGGCATTGTACTAGTTCACAATACATGACTTTGACTTAGATTTCAGCCTAAAACAGGCCACACTGACTCAGATCAACTGGAAATCACCTAATCCATGCTATTTGATAAAATTTAGCCATTAGACTCCGAGTTTTGATACTTTCATTCTTTTATTGTTTTAAAGTGCTTTTCAGCTCCTGACATTTTCAATGCATTTACAACGTTTGGCATTGCACTAGTTCACATTACATGACTTTGACTTACAGTTCAGCCTAAAAGAGGCCACACTGACTAAATTCAACTGGAAATCAACTAATCCATGCTACGTTACAAGATTTAGCCATTAGATTCAGAGTTTTGAGACTTTCATTCTTTTATTGCTTTAAAGTGCTTTTCAGCTCCTGCCATTTTCAATGCATTTACAATGTTTGGCATTGTACTAGTTCACAATACATGACTTTGACTTAGATTTCAGCCTAAAACAGGCCACACTGACTCAAATCAACTGGAAATTAACGAATCCATGCTACGTGACAAGATTTAGCCATTAGATTCAGAGTCTTGAGACTTTCATTCTTTTATTGCTTTAAAGTGCTTTTCAGCTCCTGCCATTTTCAATGCATTTACAATGTTTGGCATTGTACTAGTTCACAATACATGACTTTGACTTAGATTTCAGCCTAAAACAGGCCACACTGACTCAGATCAACTGGAAATCACCTAATCCATGCTACTTGACTTAGATTTAATCCTAAAACAAGCCAAACGGACTCAAATCAACTGGAAATCACCAATCCATGCTACTTGACTTAGATTTCAGCCTAAAACAGGCCACACTGACTCAAATCAACTGGAAATCACCTAATCCATGCTATTTGACAAAATTTTGCCATTAGACTCCGAGTTTTGATACTTTCATTCTTTTATTGTTTTAACGTGCTTTTCAGCTGCTGACTAGCCGTTTTCAATGCATTTACAATGTTTGGCATTGTACTAGTTCACAATACATGAGTTTGACTTAGATTTCAGCCTAAAAGAGGCCACACTGACTAAATTCAACTGGAAATCAACTGGAAATCAACTAATCCATGCTATGTTACAAGATTTTGCCATTAGATTCAGTTTTGAGACTTTCATTCATTTATTGCTTTAACGTGCTTTTCAGCTGCTGACTAGCCGTTTTCAATGCATTTACAATGTTTGGCATTGTACTAGTTCACAATACATGAGTTTGACTTAGATTTCAGCCTAAAACAGGCCAAACTGACTCAAATCAACTGGAAATCAACTAATCCATGCTACGTGACAAGATTTAGCCATTAGATTCAGAGTTTTGAGACTTTCATTCTTTTATTGCTTTAAAGTGCTTTTCAGCTCCTGCCATTTTCAATGCATTTACGTTTGGCATTGTACTAGTTCACATTACATGACTTTGACTTAGATTTCAGCCTAAAAGAGGCCACACTGACTAAATTCAACTGGAAATCAACTAATCCATGCTACGTGACAAGATTTAGCCATTAGATTCAGAGTTTTGAGACTTTCATTCTTTTATTGCTTTAACGTGCTTTTCAGCTGCTGACTAGCCGTTTTCAATGCATTTACAATGTTTGGCATTGTACTAGTTCACAATACATGACTTTGACTTAGATTTCAGCCTAAAACAGGCCACACTGACTCAGAACAACTGGAAATCACCTAATCCATGCTACTTGACTTAGATTTCATCCTAAAACAGGCCAAACTGACTCAAATCAACAGGAAATCACCTAATCCATGCTACTTGACTTAGATTTAATCCTAAAACAGGCCAAACTGACTCAAATCAACTGGAAATCACCAATCCATGCTACTTGACTTAGATTTCAGCCTGAAAGAGGCCACACTGACTAAATTCAACTGGAAATCAACTAATCCATGCTACGTTACAAGATTTAGCCATTAGATTCAGAGTTTTGAGACTTTCATTCTTTTATTGCTTTAAAGTGCTTTTCAGCTCCTGCCATTTTCAATGCATTTACGTTTGGCATTGTACTAGTTCACATTACATGACTTTGACTTAGATTTCAGCCTAAAAGAGGCCACACTGACTAAATTCAACTGGAAATCAACTAATCCATGCTACGTGACAAGATTTAGCCATTAGATTCAGAGTTTTGAGACTTTCATTCTTTTATTGCTTTAACGTGCTTTTCAGCTGCTGACTAGCCGTTTTCAATGCATTTACAATGTTTGGCATTGTACTAGTTCACAATACATGACTTTGACTTAGATTTCAGCCTAAAACAGGCCACACTGACTCAGAACAACTGGAAATCACCTAATCCATGCTACTTGACTTAGATTTCATCCTAAAACAGGCCAAACTGACTCAAATCAACTGGAAATCACCTAATCCATGCTACTTGACTTAGATTTCATCCTAAAACAGGCCAAACTGACTCAAATCAACAGGAAATCACCTAATCCATGCTACTTGACTTAGATTTAATCCTAAAACAGGCCAAACTGACTCAAATCAACTGGAAATCACCAATCCATGCTACTTGACTTAGATTTCAGCCTAAAAGAGGCCACACTGACTAAATTCAACTGGAAATCAACTAATCCATGCTACGTTACAAGATTTAGCCATTAGATTCAGAGTTTTGAGACTTTCATTCTTTTATTGCTTTAAAGTGCTTTTCAGCTCCTGCCATTTTCAATGCATTTACGTTTGGCATTGTACTAGTTCACATTACATGACTTTGACTTAGATTTCAGCCTAAAAGAGGCCACACTGACTAAATTCAACTGGAAATCAACTAATCCATGCTACGTGACAAGATTTAGCCATTAGATTCAGAGTTTTGAGACTTTCATTCTTTTATTGCTTTAACGTGCTTTTCAGCTGCTGACTAGCCGTTTTCAATGCATTTACAATGTTTGGCATTGTACTAGTTCACAATACATGACTTTGACTTAGATTTCAGCCTAAAACAGGCCACACTGACTCAGAACAACTGGAAATCACCTAATCCATGCTACTTGACTTAGATTTCATCCTAAAACAGGCCAAACTGACTCAAATCAACTGGAAATCACCAATCCATGCTACTTGACTTAGATTTCAGCCTAAAACAGGCCACACTGACTCAGATCAACTGGACTCACCTAATCCATGCTACTTGACTTAGATTTAATCCTAAAACAGGCCAAACTGACTCAAATCAACTGGAAATCACCAATCCATGCTACTTGACTTAGATTTCAGCCTAAAACAGGCCACACTGACTCAAATCAACTGGAAATCACCTAATCCATGCTATTTGACAAGATTTAGCCATTAGACTCCGAGTTTTGATACTTTCATTCTTTTATTGTTTTAAAGTGCTTTTCAGCTCCTGACATTTTCAATGCATTTACAACGTTTGGCATTGTACTAGTTCACATTACATGACTTTGACTTAGATTTCAGCCTAAAACAGGCCAAACTGACTCAAATCAACTGGAAATTAACGAATCCATGCTACGTGACAAGATTTAGCCATTAGATTCAGAGTTTTGAGACTTTCATTCTTTTATTGCTTTAAAGTGCTTTTCAGCTCCTGCCATTTTCAATGCATTTACGTTTGGCATTGTACTAGTTCACATTACATGACTTTGACTTAGATTTCAGCCTAAAAGAGGCCACACTGACTAAATTCAACTGGAAATCAACTAATCCATGCTACGTGACAAGATTTAGCCATTAGATTCAGAGTTTTGAGACTTTCATTCTTTTATTGCTTTAACGTGCTTTTCAGCTGCTGACTAGCCGTTTTCAATGCATTTACAATGTTTGGCATTGTACTAGTTCACAATACATGACTTTGACTTAGATTTCAGCCTAAAACAGGCCACACTGACTCAGAACAACTGGAAATCACCTAATCCATGCTACTTGACTTAGATTTCATCCTAAAACAGGCCAAAATGACTCAAATCAACAGGAAATCACCAATCCATGCTACTTGACTTAGATTTCAGCCTAAAACAGGCCACACTGACTAAAATCAACTGGAAATCACCTAATCCATGCTACTTGACTTAGATTTAATCCTAAAACAGGCCAAACTGACTCAAATCAACTGGAAATCACCAATCCATGCTACTTGACTTAGATTTCAGCCTAAAACAGGCCACACTGACTCAAATCAACTGGAAATCACCTAATCCATGCTATTTGACAAGATTTAGCCATTAGATTCCGAGTTTTGATACTTTCATTCTTTTATTGTTTTAAAGTGCTTTTCAGCTCCTGACATTTTCAATGCATTTACAACGTTTGGCATTGTACTAGTTCACATTACATGACTTTGACTTAGATTTCAGCCTAAAAGAGACCACATTGACTCAAATCAACTGGAAATCAACTAATCCATGCTACGTGACAAGATTTAGCCATTAGATTGAGAGTTTTGAGACTTTCATTCTTTTATTGCTTTAACGTGCTTTTCAGCTGCTGACTAGCCGTTTTCAATGCATTTACAATGTTTGGCATTGTACTAGTTCACAATACATGACTTTGACTTAGATTTCAGCCTAAAACAGGCCACACTGACTCAGATCAACTGGAAATCACCTAATCCATGCTACTTGACTTAGATTTCATCCTAAAACAGGCCAAACTGACTCAAATCAACTGGAAATCACCAATCCATGCTACTTGACTTAGATTTCAGCCTAAAACAGGCCACACTGACTCAGATCAACTGGAAATCACCTAATCCATGCTACTTGACTTAGATTTAATCCTAAAACAGGCCAAACTGACTCAAATCAACTGGAAATCACCAATCCATGCTACTTGACTTAGATTTCAGCCTGAAAGAGGCCACACTGACTAAATTCAACTGGAAATCAACTAATCCATGCTACGTTACAAGATTTAGCCATTAGATTCAGAGTTTTGAGACTTTCATTCTTTTATTGCTTTAAAGTGCTTTTCAGCTCCTGCCATTTTCAATGCATTTACGTTTGGCATTGTACTAGTTCACATTACATGACTTTGACTTAGATTTCAGCCTAAAAGAGGCCACACTGACTAAATTCAACTGGAAATCAACTAATCCATGCTACGTGACAAGATTTAGCCATTAGATTCAGAGTTTTGAGACTTTCATTCTTTTATTGCTTTAACGTGCTTTTCAGCTGCTGACTAGCCATTTTCAATGCATTTACAATGTTTGGCATTGTACTAGTTCACAATACATGACTTTGACTTAGATTTCAGCCTAAAACAGGCCACACTGACTCAGAACAACTGGAAATCACCTAATCCATGCTACTTGACTTAGATTTCATCCTAAAACAGGCCAAACTGACTCAAATCAACTGGAAATCACCAATCCATGCTACTTGACTTAGATTTCAGCCTAAAACAGGCCACACTGACTCAGATCAACTGGAAATCACCTAATCCATGCTACTTGACTTAGATTTAATCCTAAAACAGGCCAAACTGACTCAAATCAACTGGAAATCACCAATCCATGCTACTTGACTTAGATTTCAGCCTAAAACAGGCCACACTGACTCAAATCAACTGGAAATCACCTAATCCATGCTATTTGACAAGATTTAGCCATTAGACTCCGAGTTTTGATACTTTCATTCTTTTATCGTTTTAAAGTGCTTTTCAGCTCCTGACATTTTCAATGCATTTACAACGTTTGGCATTGTACTAGTTCACATTACATGACTTTGACTTAGATTTCAGCCTAAAAGAGGCCACACTGACTAAATTCAACTGGAAATCAACTAATCCATGCTACGTGACAAGATTTAGCCATTAGATTCAGAGTTTTGAGACTTTCATTCTTTTATTGCTTTAACATGCTTTTCAGCTGCTGACTAGCCGTTTTCAATGCATTTACAATGTTTGGCATTGTACTAGTTCACAATACATGACTTTGACTTAGATTTCAGCCTAAAACAGGCCACACTGACTCAGAACAACTGGAAATCACCTAATCCATGCTACTTGACTTAGATTTCATCCTAAAACAGGCCAAACTGACTCAAATCAACAGGAAATCACCAATCCATGCTACTTGACTTAGATTTCAGCCTAAAACAGGCCACACTGACTAAAATCAACTGGAAATCACCTAATCCATGCTACTTGACTTAGATTTAATCCTAAAACAGGCCAAACTGACTCAAATCAACTGGAAATCACCAATCCATGCTACTTGACTTAGATTTCAGCCTAAAACAGGCCACACTGACTCAAATCAACTGGAAATCACCTAATCCATGCTATTTGACAAGATTTAGCCATTAGACTCCGAGTTTTGATACTTTCATTCTTTTATTGTTTTAAAGTGCTTTTCAGCTCCTGACATTTTCAATGCATTTACAACGTTTGGCATTGTACTAGTTCACATTACATGACTTTGACTTAGATTTCAGCCTAAAACAGGCCAAACTGACTCAAATCAACTGGAAATTAACGAATCCATGCTACGTGACAAGATTTAGCCATTAGATTCAGAGTTTTGAGACTTTCATTCTTTTATTGCTTTAAAGTGCTTTTCAGCTCCTGCCATTTTCAATGCATTTACGTTTGGCATTGTACTAGTTCACATTACATGACTTTGACTTAGATTTCAGCCTAAAAGAGGCCACACTGACTAAATTCAACTGGAAATCAACTAATCCATGCTACGTGACAAGATTTAGCCATTAGATTCAGAGTTTTGAGACTTTCATTCTTTTATTGCTTTAACGTGCTTTTCAGCTGCTGACTAGCCGTTTTCAATGCATTTACAATGTTTGGCATTGTACTAGTTCACAATACATGACTTTGACTTAGATTTCAGCCTAAAACAGGCCACACTGACTCAGAACAACTGGAAATCACCTAATCCATGCTACTTGACTTAGATTTCATCCTAAAACAGGCCAAAATGACTCAAATCAACAGGAAATCACCAATCCATGCTACTTGACTTAGATTTCAGCCTAAAACAGGCCACACTGACTAAAATCAACTGGAAATCACCTAATCCATGCTACTTGACTTAGATTTAATCCTAAAACAGGCCAAACTGACTCAAATCAACTGGAAATCACCAATCCATGCTACTTGACTTAGATTTCAGCCTAAAACAGGCCACACTGACTCAAATCAACTGGAAATCACCTAATCCATGCTATTTGACAAGATTTAGCCATTAGATTCCGAGTTTTGATACTTTCATTCTTTTATTGTTTTAAAGTGCTTTTCAGCTCCTGACATTTTCAATGCATTTACAACGTTTGGCATTGTACTAGTTCACATTACATGACTTTGACTTAGATTTCAGCCTAAAAGAGACCACATTGACTCAAATCAACTGGAAATCAACTAATCCATGCTACGTGACAAGATTTAGCCATTAGATTGAGAGTTTTGAGACTTTCATTCTTTTATTGCTTTAACGTGCTTTTCAGCTGCTGACTAGCCGTTTTCAATGCATTTACAATGTTTGGCATTGTACTAGTTCACAATACATGACTTTGACTTAGATTTCAGCCTAAAACAGGCCACACTGACTCAGATCAACTGGAAATCACCTAATCCATGCTACTTGACTTAGATTTCATCCTAAAACAGGCCAAACTGACTCAAATCAACTGGAAATCACCAATCCATGCTACTTGACTTAGATTTCAGCCTAAAACAGGCCACACTGACTCAGATCAACTGGAAATCACCTAATCCATGCTACTTGACTTAGATTTAATCCTAAAACAGGCCAAACTGACTCAAATCAACTGGAAATCACCAATCCATGCTACTTGACTTAGATTTCAGCCTGAAAGAGGCCACACTGACTAAATTCAACTGGAAATCAACTAATCCATGCTACGTTACAAGATTTAGCCATTAGATTCAGAGTTTTGAGACTTTCATTCTTTTATTGCTTTAAAGTGCTTTTCAGCTCCTGCCATTTTCAATGCATTTACGTTTGGCATTGTACTAGTTCACATTACATGACTTTGACTTAGATTTCAGCCTAAAAGAGGCCACACTGACTAAATTCAACTGGAAATCAACTAATCCATGCTACGTGACAAGATTTAGCCATTAGATTCAGAGTTTTGAGACTTTCATTCTTTTATTGCTTTAACGTGCTTTTCAGCTGCTGACTAGCCGTTTTCAATGCATTTACAATGTTTGGCATTGTACTAGTTCACAATACATGACTTTGACTTAGATTTCAGCCTAAAACAGGCCACACTGACTCAGAACAACTGGAAATCACCTAATCCATGCTACTTGACTTAGATTTCATCCTAAAACAGGCCAAACTGACTCAAATCAACTGGAAATCACCTAATCCATGCTACTTGACTTAGATTTCATCCTAAAACAGGCCAAACTGACTCAAATCAACAGGAAATCACCTAATCCATGCTACTTGACTTAGATTTAATCCTAAAACAGGCCAAACTGACTCAAATCAACTGGAAATCACCAATCCATGCTACTTGACTTAGATTTCAGCCTAAAAGAGGCCACACTGACTAAATTCAACTGGAAATCAACTAATCCATGCTACGTTACAAGATTTAGCCATTAGATTCAGAGTTTTGAGACTTTCATTCTTTTATTGCTTTAAAGTGCTTTTCAGCTCCTGCCATTTTCAATGCATTTACGTTTGGCATTGTACTAGTTCACATTACATGACTTTGACTTAGATTTCAGCCTAAAAGAGGCCACACTGACTAAATTCAACTGGAAATCAACTAATCCATGCTACGTGACAAGATTTAGCCATTAGATTCAGAGTTTTGAGACTTTCATTCTTTTATTGCTTTAACGTGCTTTTCAGCTGCTGACTAGCCGTTTTCAATGCATTTACAATGTTTGGCATTGTACTAGTTCACAATACCTGAATTTGACTTAGATTTCAGCCTAAAACAGGCCACACTGATTCAAATCAACTGGAAATCACCTAATCCATGCTACTTGACTTAGAGTTCAGCCTAAAAGAGGCCACACTGACTAAATTCAACTGGAAATCAACTAATCCATGCTACGTTACAAGATTTAGCCATTAGATTCAGAGTTTTGAGACTTTCATTCTTTTATTGCTTTAAAGTGCTTTTCAGCTCCTGCCATTTTCAATGCATTTACAATGTTTGGCATTGTACTAGTTCAAAATACCTGAATTTGACTTAGATTTCAGCCTAAAACAGGCCACACTGATTCAAATCAACTGGAAATCACCTAATCCATGCTACTTGACTTAGAGTTCAGCCTAAAAGAGGCCACACTGACTAAATTCAACTGGAAATCAACGAATCCATGCTACTTGACAAGATTTAGCCATTAGACTCCGAGTTTTGAGACTTTCATTCTTTTATTGCTTTAAAGTGCTTTTCAGCTCCTGACTAGCCGTTTTCAATGCATTTACAATGTTTGGAATTGTACTAGTTCACAATACCTGAATTTGACTTAGATTTCAGCCTAAAACAGGCCACACTGACTCAAATCAACTGGAAATCACCTAATCCATGCTATTTGATAAAATTTAGCCATTAGACTCCGAGTTTTGATACTTTCATTCTTTTATTGTTTTAAAGTGCTTTTCAGCTCCTGACATTTTCAATGCATTTACAACGTTTGGCATTGCACTAGTTCACATTACATGACTTTGACTTACAGTTCAGCCTAAAAGAGGCCACACTGACTAAATTCAACTGGAAATCAACTAATCCATGCTACGTTACAAGATTTAGCCATTAGATTGAGAGTTTTGAGACTTTCATTCTTTTATTGCTTTAAAGTGCTTTTCAGCTCCTGCCATTTTAAATGCATTTACAATGTTTGGCATTGTACTAGTTCACAATACATGACTTTGACTTAGATTTCAGCCTAAAACAGGCCACACTGACTCAGATCAACTGGAAATCACCTAATCCATGCTACTTGACTTAGATTTCAGCCTAAAACAGGCCACACTGACTAAATTCAACTGGAAATCAACTAATCCATGCTACGTTACAAGATTTAGCCATTAGATTCAGAGTTTTGAGACTTTCATTCTTTTATTGCTTTAAAGTGCTTTTCAGCTCCTGCCATTTTCAATGCATTTACAATGTTTGGCATTGTACTAGTTCACAATACATGACTTTGACTTAGATTTCAGCCTAAAACAGGCCACACTGACTCAAATCAACTGGAAATTAACGAATCCATGCTACGTGACAAGATTTAGCCATTAGATTCAGAGTCTTGAGACTTTCAGTCTTTTATTGCTTTAAAGTGCTTTTCAGCTCCTGCCATTTTCAATGCATTTACAATGTTTGGCATTGTACTAGTTCACAATACATGACTTTGACTTAGATTTCAGCCTAAAACAGGCCACACTGACTCAGATCAACTGGAAATCACCTAATCCATGCTACTTGACTTAGATTTCAGCCTAAAACAGGCCAAACTGACTCAAATCAACTGGAAATCACCTAATCCATGCTATTTGATAAAATTTAGCCATTAGACTCCGAGTTTTGATACTTTCATTCTTTTATTGTTTTAAAGTGCTTTTCAGCTCCTGACATTTTCAATGCATTTACAACGTTTGGCATTGCACTAGTTCACATTACATGACTTTGACTTACAGTTCAGCCTAAAAGAGGCCACACTGACTAAATTCAACTGGAAATCAACTAATCCATGCTACGTTACAAGATTTAGCCATTAGATTCAGAGTTTTGAGACTTTCATTCTTTTATTGCTTTAAAGTGCTTTTCAGCTCCTGCCATTTTCAATGCATTTACAATGTTTGGCATTGTACTAGTTCACAATACATGACTTTGACTTAGATTTCAGCCTAAAACAGGCCACACTGACTCAAATCAACTGGAAATTAACGAATCCATGCTACGTGACAAGATTTAGCCATTAGATTCAGAGTCTTGAGACTTTCATTCTTTTATTGCTTTAAAGTGCTTTTCAGCTCCTGCCATTTTCAATGCATTTACAATGTTTGGCATTGTACTAGTTCACAATACATGACTTTGACTTAGATTTCAGCCTAAAACAGGCCACACTGACTCAGATCAACTGGAAATCACCTAATCCATGCTACTTGACTTAGATTTAATCCTAAAACAAGCCAAACGGACTCAAATCAACTGGAAATCACCAATCCATGCTACTTGACTTAGATTTCAGCCTAAAACAGGCCACACTGACTCAAATCAACTGGAAATCACCTAATCCATGCTATTTGACAAAATTTTGCCATTAGACTCCGAGTTTTGATACTTTCATTCTTTTATTGTTTTAACGTGCTTTTCAGCTGCTGACTAGCCGTTTTCAATGCATTTACAATGTTTGGCATTGTACTAGTTCACAATACATGAGTTTGACTTAGATTTCAGCCTAAAAGAGGCCACACTGACTAAATTCAACTGGAAATCAACTGGAAATCAACTAATCCATGCTATGTTACAAGATTTTGCCATTAGATTCAGTTTTGAGACTTTCATTCATTTATTGCTTTAACGTGCTTTTCAGCTGCTGACTAGCCGTTTTCAATGCATTTACAATGTTTGGCATTGTACTAGTTCACAATACATGAGTTTGACTTAGATTTCAGCCTAAAACAGGCCAAACTGACTCAAATCAACTGGAAATTAACGAATCCATGCTACGTGACAAGATTTAGCCATTAGATTCAGAGTTTTGAGACTTTCATTCTTTTATTGCTTTAAAGTGCTTTTCAGCTCCTGCCATTTTCAATGCATTTACGTTTGGCATTGTACTAGTTCACATTACATGACTTTGACTTAGATTTCAGCCTAAAAGAGGCCACACTGACTAAATTCAACTGGAAATCAACTAATCCATGCTACGTGACAAGATTTAGCCATTAGATTCAGAGTTTTGAGACTTTCATTCTTTTATTGCTTTAACGTGCTTTTCAGCTGCTGACTAGCCGTTTTCAATGCATTTACAATGTTTGGCATTGTACTAGTTCACAATACATGACTTTGACTTAGATTTCAGCCTAAAACAGGCCACACTGACTCAGAACAACTGGAAATCACCTAATCCATGCTACTTGACTTAGATTTCATCCTAAAACAGGCCAAACTGACTCAAATCAACAGGAAATCACCTAATCCATGCTACTTGACTTAGATTTAATCCTAAAACAGGCCAAACTGACTCAAATCAACTGGAAATCACCAATCCATGCTACTTGACTTAGATTTCAGCCTGAAAGAGGCCACACTGACTAAATTCAACTGGAAATCAACTAATCCATGCTACGTTACAAGATTTAGCCATTAGATTCAGAGTTTTGAGACTTTCATTCTTTTATTGCTTTAAAGTGCTTTTCAGCTCCTGCCATTTTCAATGCATTTACGTTTGGCATTGTACTAGTTCACATTACATGACTTTGACTTAGATTTCAGCCTAAAAGAGGCCACACTGACTAAATTCAACTGGAAATCAACTAATCCATGCTACGTGACAAGATTTAGCCATTAGATTCAGAGTTTTGAGACTTTCATTCTTTTATTGCTTTAACGTGCTTTTCAGCTGCTGACTAGCCGTTTTCAATGCATTTACAATGTTTGGCATTGTACTAGTTCACAATACATGACTTTGACTTAGATTTCAGCCTAAAACAGGCCACACTGACTCAGAACAACTGGAAATCACCTAATCCATGCTACTTGACTTAGATTTCATCCTAAAACAGGCCAAACTGACTCAAATCAACTGGAAATCACCTAATCCATGCTACTTGACTTAGATTTCATCCTAAAACAGGCCAAACTGACTCAAATCAACAGGAAATCACCTAATCCATGCTACTTGACTTAGATTTAATCCTAAAACAGGCCAAACTGACTCAAATCAACTGGAAATCACCAATCCATGCTACTTGACTTAGATTTCAGCCTAAAAGAGGCCACACTGACTAAATTCAACTGGAAATCAACTAATCCATGCTACGTTACAAGATTTAGCCATTAGATTCAGAGTTTTGAGACTTTCATTCTTTTATTGCTTTAAAATGCTTTTCAGCTCCTGCCATTTTCAATGCATTTACGTTTGGCATTGTACTAGTTCACATTACATGACTTTGACTTAGATTTCAGCCTAAAAGAGGCCACACTGACTAAATTCAACTGGAAATCAACTAATCCATGCTACGTGACAAGATTTAGCCATTAGATTCAGAGTTTTGAGACTTTCATTCTTTTATTGCTTTAACGTGCTTTTCAGCTGCTGACTAGCCGTTTTCAATGCATTTACAATGTTTGGCATTGTACTAGTTCACAATACATGACTTTGACTTAGATTTCAGCCTAAAACAGGCCACACTGACTCAGAACAACTGGAAATCACCTAATCCATGCTACTTGACTTAGATTTCATCCTAAAACAGGCCAAACTGACTCAAATCAACTGGAAATCACCAATCCATGCTACTTGACTTAGATTTCAGCCTAAAACAGGCCACACTGACTCAGATCAACTGGAAATCACCTAATCCATGCTACTTGACTTAGATTTAATCCTAAAACAGGCCAAACTGACTCAAATCAACTGGAAATCACCAATCCATGCTACTTGACTTAGATTTCAGCCTAAAACAGGCCACACTGACTCAAATCAACTGGAAATCACCTAATCCATGCTATTTGACAAGATTTAGCCATTAGACTCCGAGTTTTGATACTTTCATTCTTTTATCGTTTTAAAGTGCTTTTCAGCTCCTGACATTTTCAATGCATTTACAACGTTTGGCATTGTACTAGTTCACATTACATGACTTTGACTTAGATTTCAGCCTAAAAGAGGCCACACTGACTAAATTCAACTGGAAATCAACTAATCCATGCTACGTGACAAGATTTAGCCATTAGATTCAGAGTTTTGAGACTTTCATTCTTTTATTGCTTTAACATGCTTTTCAGCTGCTGACTAGCCGTTTTCAATGCATTTACAATGTTTGGCATTGTACTAGTTCACAATACATGACTTTGACTTAGATTTCAGCCTAAAACAGGCCACACTGACTCAGAACAACTGGAAATCACCTAATCCATGCTACTTGACTTAGATTTCATCCTAAAACAGGCCAAACTGACTCAAATCAACAGGAAATCACCAATCCATGCTACTTGACTTAGATTTCAGCCTAAAACAGGCCACACTGACTAAAATCAACTGGAAATCACCTAATCCATGCTACTTGACTTAGATTTAATCCTAAAACAGGCCAAACTGACTCAAATCAACTGGAAATCACCAATCCATGCTACTTGACTTAGATTTCAGCCTAAAACAGGCCACACTGACTCAAATCAACTGGAAATCACCTAATCCATGCTATTTGACAAGATTTAGCCATTAGACTCCGAGTTTTGATACTTTCATTCTTTTATTGTTTTAAAGTGCTTTTCAGCTCCTGACATTTTCAATGCATTTACAACGTTTGGCATTGTACTAGTTCACATTACATGACTTTGACTTAGATTTCAGCCTAAAACAGGCCAAACTGACTCAAATCAACTGGAAATTAACGAATCCATGCTACGTGACAAGATTTAGCCATTAGATTCAGAGTTTTGAGACTTTCATTCTTTTATTGCTTTAAAGTGCTTTTCAGCTCCTGCCATTTTCAATGCATTTACGTTTGGCATTGTACTAGTTCACATTACATGACTTTGACTTAGATTTCAGCCTAAAACAGGCCACACTGACTCAAATCAACTGGAAATTAACGAATCCATGCTACGTGACAAGATTTAGCCATTAGATTCAGAGTTTTGAGACTTTCATTCTTTTATTGCTTTAAAGTGCTTTTCAGCTCCTGCCATTTTCAATGCATTTACGTTTGGCATTGTACTAGTTCACATTACATGACTTTGACTTAGATTTCAGCCTAAAAGAGGCCACACTGACTAAATTCAACTGGAAATCAACTAATCCATGCTACGTGACAAGATTTAGCCATTAGATTCAGAGTTTTGAGACTTTCATTCTTTTATTGCTTTAACGTGCTTTTCAGCTGCTGACTAGCCGTTTTCAATGCATTTACAATGTTTGGCATTGTACTAGTTCACAATACATGACTTTGACTTAGATTTCAGCCTAAAACAGGCCACACTGACTCAGAACAACTGGAAATCACCTAATCCATGCTACTTGACTTAGATTTCATCCTAAAACAGGCCAAAATGACTCAAATCAACAGGAAATCACCAATCCATGCTACTTGACTTAGATTTCAGCCTAAAACAGGCCACACTGACTAAAATCAACTGGAAATCACCTAATCCATGCTACTTGACTTAGATTTAATCCTAAAACAGGCCAAACTGACTCAAATCAACTGGAAATCACCAATCCATGCTACTTGACTTAGATTTCAGCCTAAAACAGGCCACACTGACTCAAATCAACTGGAAATCACCTAATCCATGCTATTTGACAAGATTTAGCCATTAGATTCCGAGTTTTGATACTTTCATTCTTTTATTGTTTTAAAGTGCTTTTCAGCTCCTGACATTTTCAATGCATTTACAACGTTTGGCATTGTACTAGTTCACATTACATGACTTTGACTTAGATTTCAGCCTAAAAGAGACCACATTGACTCAAATCAACTGGAAATCAACTAATCCATGCTACGTGACAAGATTTAGCCATTAGATTGAGAGTTTTGAGACTTTCATTCTTTTATTGCTTTAACGTGCTTTTCAGCTGCTGACTAGCCGTTTTCAATGCATTTACAATGTTTGGCATTGTACTAGTTCACAATACATGACTTTGACTTAGATTTCAGCCTAAAACAGGCCACACTGACTCAGATCAACTGGAAATCACCTAATCCATGCTACTTGACTTAGATTTCATCCTAAAACAGGCCAAACTGACTCAAATCAACTGGAAATCACCAATCCATGCTACTTGACTTAGATTTCAGCCTAAAACAGGCCACACTGACTCAGATCAACTGGAAATCACCTAATCCATGCTACTTGACTTAGATTTAATCCTAAAACAGGCCAAACTGACTCAAATCAACTGGAAATCACCAATCCATGCTACTTGACTTAGATTTCAGCCTGAAAGAGGCCACACTGACTAAATTCAACTGGAAATCAACTAATCCATGCTACGTTACAAGATTTAGCCATTAGATTCAGAGTTTTGAGACTTTCATTCTTTTATTGCTTTAAAGTGCTTTTCAGCTCCTGCCATTTTCAATGCATTTACGTTTGGCATTGTACTAGTTCACATTACATGACTTTGACTTAGATTTCAGCCTAAAAGAGGCCACACTGACTAAATTCAACTGGAAATCAACTAATCCATGCTACGTGACAAGATTTAGCCATTAGATTCAGAGTTTTGAGACTTTCATTCTTTTATTGCTTTAACGTGCTTTTCAGCTGCTGACTAGCCGTTTTCAATGCATTTACAATGTTTGGCATTGTACTAGTTCACAATACATGACTTTGACTTAGATTTCAGCCTAAAACAGGCCACACTGACTCAGAACAACTGGAAATCACCTAATCCATGCTACTTGACTTAGATTTCATCCTAAAACAGGCCAAACTGACTCAAATCAACTGGAAATCACCTAATCCATGCTACTTGACTTAGATTTCATCCTAAAACAGGCCAAACTGACTCAAATCAACAGGAAATCACCTAATCCATGCTACTTGACTTAGATTTCAGCCTAAAAGAGGCCACACTGACTAAATTCAACTGGAAATCAACTAATCCATGCTACGTTACAAGATTTAGCCATTAGATTCAGAGTTTTGAGACTTTCATTCTTTTATTGCTTTAAAGTGCTTTTCAGCTCCTGCCATTTTCAATGCATTTACGTTTGGCATTGTACTAGTTCACATTACATGACTTTGACTTAGATTTCAGCCTAAAAGAGGCCACACTGACTAAATTCAACTGGAAATCAACTAATCCATGCTACGTGACAAGATTTAGCCATTAGATTCAGAGTTTTGAGACTTTCATTCTTTTATTGCTTTAACGTGCTTTTCAGCTGCTGACTAGCCGTTTTCAATGCATTTACAATGTTTGGCATTGTACTAGTTCACAATACATGACTTTGACTTAGATTTCAGCCTAAAACAGGCCACACTGACTCAGAACAACTGGAAATCACCTAATCCATGCTACTTGACTTAGATTTCATCCTAAAACAGGCCAAACTGACTCAAATCAACTGGAAATCACCAATCCATGCTACTTGACTTAGATTTCAGCCTAAAACAGGCCACACTGACTCAGATCAACTGGAAATCACCTAATCCATGCTACTTGACTTAGATTTAATCCTAAAACAGGCCAAACTGACTCAAATCAACTGGAAATCACCAATCCATGCTACTTGACTTAGATTTCAGCCTAAAACAGGCCACACTGACTCAAATCAACTGGAAATCACCTAATCCATGCTATTTGACAAGATTTAGCCATTAGACTCCGAGTTTTGATACTTTCATTCTTTTATCGTTTTAAAGTGCTTTTCAGCTCCTGACATTTTCAATGCATTTACAACGTTTGGCATTGTACTAGTTCACATTACATGACTTTGACTTAGATTTCAGCCTAAAAGAGGCCACACTGACTAAATTCAACTGGAAATCAACTAATCCATGCTACGTGACAAGATTTAGCCATTAGATTCAGAGTTTTGAGACTTTCATTCTTTTATTGCTTTAACATGCTTTTCAGCTGCTGACTAGCCGTTTTCAATGCATTTACAATGTTTGGCATTGTACTAGTTCACAATACATGACTTTGACTTAGATTTCAGCCTAAAACAGGCCACACTGACTCAGAACAACTGGAAATCACCTAATCCATGCTACTTGACTTAGATTTCATCCTAAAACAGGCCAAACTGACTCAAATCAACAGGAAATCACCAATCCATGCTACTTGACTTAGATTTCAGCCTAAAACAGGCCACACTGACTAAAATCAACTGGAAATCACCTAATCCATGCTACTTGACTTAGATTTAATCCTAAAACAGGCCAAACTGACTCAAATCAACTGGAAATCACCAATCCATGCTACTTGACTTAGATTTCAGCCTAAAACAGGCCACACTGACTCAAATCAACTGGAAATCACCTAATCCATGCTATTTGACAAGATTTAGCCATTAGACTCCGAGTTTTGATACTTTCATTCTTTTATTGTTTTAAAGTGCTTTTCAGCTCCTGACATTTTCAATGCATTTACAACGTTTGGCATTGTACTAGTTCACATTACATGACTTTGACTTAGATTTCAGCCTAAAACAGGCCAAACTGACTCAAATCAACTGGAAATTAACGAATCCATGCTACGTGACAAGATTTAGCCATTAGATTCAGAGTTTTGAGACTTTCATTCTTTTATTGCTTTAAAGTGCTTTTCAGCTCCTGCCATTTTCAATGCATTTACGTTTGGCATTGTACTAGTTCACATTACATGACTTTGACTTAGATTTCAGCCTAAAAGAGGCCACACTGACTAAATTCAACTGGAAATCAACTAATCCATGCTACGTGACAAGATTTAGCCATTAGATTCAGAGTTTTGAGACTTTCATTCTTTTATTGCTTTAACGTGCTTTTCAGCTGCTGACTAGCCGTTTTCAATGCATTTACAATGTTTGGCATTGTACTAGTTCACAATACATGACTTTGACTTAGATTTCAGCCTAAAACAGGCCACACTGACTCAGAACAACTGGAAATCACCTAATCCATGCTACTTGACTTAGATTTCATCCTAAAACAGGCCAAAATGACTCAAATCAACAGGAAATCACCAATCCATGCTACTTGACTTAGATTTCAGCCTAAAACAGGCCACACTGACTAAAATCAACTGGAAATCACCTAATCCATGCTACTTGACTTAGATTTAATCCTAAAACAGGCCAAACTGACTCAAATCAACTGGAAATCACCAATCCATGCTACTTGACTTAGATTTCAGCCTAAAACAGGCCACACTGACTCAAATCAACTGGAAATCACCTAATCCATGCTATTTGACAAGATTTAGCCATTAGATTCCGAGTTTTGATACTTTCATTCTTTTATTGTTTTAAAGTGCTTTTCAGCTCCTGACATTTTCAATGCATTTACAACGTTTGGCATTGTACTAGTTCACATTACATGACTTTGACTTAGATTTCAGCCTAAAAGAGACCACATTGACTCAAATCAACTGGAAATCAACTAATCCATGCTACGTGACAAGATTTAGCCATTAGATTCAGAGTTTTGAGACTTTCATTCTTTTATTGCTTTAACGTGCTTTTCAGCTGCTGACTAGCCGTTTTCAATGCATTTACAATGTTTGGCATTGTACTAGTTCACAATACATGACTTTGACTTAGATTTCAGCCTAAAACAGGCCACACTGACTCAGATCAACTGGAAATCACCTAATCCATGCTACTTGACTTAGATTTCATCCTAAAACAGGCCAAACTGACTCAAATCAACTGGAAATCACCAATCCATGCTACTTGACTTAGATTTCAGCCTAAAACAGGCCACACTGACTCAGATCAACTGGAAATCACCTAATCCATGCTACTTGACTTAGATTTAATCCTAAAACAGGCCAAACTGACTCAAATCAACTGGAAATCACCAATCCATGCTACTTGACTTAGATTTCAGCCTAAAACAGGCCACACTGACTCAAATCAACTGGAAATCACCTAATCCATGCTATTTGACAAGATTTAGCCATTAGACTCCGAGTTTTGATACTGTCATTCTTTTATTGTTTTAAAGTGCTTTTCAGCTCCTGACATTTTCAATGCATTTACAACGTTTGGCATTGTACTAGTTCACATTACATGACTTTGACTTAGATTTCAGCCTAAAACAGGCCAAACTGACTCAAATCAACTGGAAATTAACGAATCCATGCTACGTGACAAGATTTAGCCATTAGATTCAGAGTTTTGAGACTTTCATTCTTTTATTGCTTTAAAGTGCTTTTCAGCTCCTGCCATTTTCAATGCATTTACGTTTGGCATTGTACTAGTTCACATTACATGACTTTGACTTAGATTTCAGCCTAAAAGAGGCCACACTGACTAAATTCAACTGGAAATCAACTAATCCATGCTACGTGACAAGATTTAGCCATTAGATTGAGAGTTTTGAGACTTTCATTCTTTTATTGCTTTAACGTGCTTTTCAGCTGCTGACTAGCCGTTTTCAATGCATTTACAATGTTTGGCATTGTACTAGTTCACAATACATGACTTTGACTTAGATTTCAGCCTAAAACAGGCCACACTGACTCAGATCAACTGGAAATCACCTAATCCATGCTACTTGACTTAGATTTAATCCTAAAACAGGCCAAACTGACTCAAATCAACTGGAAATCACCAATCCATGCTACTTGACTTAGATTTCAGCCTAAAACAGGCCACACTGACTCAAATCAACTGGAAATCACCTAATCCATGCTATTTGACAAGATTTAGCCATTAGACTCCGAGTTTTGATACTTTCATTCTTTTATCGTTTTAAAGTGCTTTTCAGCTCCTGACATTTTCAATGCATTTACAACGTTTGGCATTGTACTAGTTCACATTACATGACTTTGACTTAGATTTCAGCCTAAAAGAGGCCACACTGACTAAATTCAACTGGAAATCAACTAATCCATGCTACGTGACAAGATTTAGCCATTAGATTCAGAGTTTTGAGACTTTCATTCTTTTATTGCTTTAACGTGCTTTTCAGCTGCTGACTAGCCGTTTTCAATGCATTTACAATGTTTGGCATTGTACTAGTTCACAATACATGACTTTGACTTAGATTTCAGCCTAAAACAGGCCACACTGACTCAGAACAACTGGAAATCACCTAATCCATGCTACTTGACTTAGATTTCATCCTAAAACAGGCCAAACTGACTCAAATCAACAGGAAATCACCAATCCATGCTACTTGACTTAGATTTCAGCCTAAAACAGGCCACACTGACTAAAATCAACTGGAAATCACCTAATCCATGCTACTTGACTTAGATTTAATCCTAAAACAGGCCAAACTGACTCAAATCAACTGGAAATCACCAATCCATGCTACTTGACTTAGATTTCAGCCTAAAACAGGCCACACTGACTCAAATCAACTGGAAATCACCTAATCCATGCTATTTGACAAGATTTAGCCATTAGACTCCGAGTTTTGATACTTTCATTCTTTTATCGTTTTAAAGTGCTTTTTAGCTCCTGACATTTTCAATGCATTTACAACGTTTGGCATTGTACTAGTTCACATTACATGACTTTGACTTAGATTTCAGCCTAAAAGAGGCCACACTGACTAAATTCAACTGGAAATCAACTAATCCATGCTACGTGACAAGATTTAGCCATTAGATTCAGAGTTTTGAGACTTTCATTCTTTTATTGCTTTAACGTGCTTTTCAGCTGCTGACTAGCCGTTTTCAATGCATTTACAATGTTTGGCATTGTACTAGTTCACAATACATGACTTTGACTTAGATTTCAGCCTAAAACAGGCCACACTGACTCAGATCAACTGGAAATCACCTAATCCATGCTACTTGACTTAGATTTAATCCTAAAACAGGCCAAACTGACTCAAATCAACTGGAAATCACCAATCCATGCTACTTGACTTAGATTTCAGCCTAAAACAGGCCACACTGACTCAAATCAACTGGAAATCACCTAATCCATGCTATTTGACAAAATTTAGCCATTAGACTCCGAGTTTTGATACTTTCATTCTTTTATCGTTTTAAAGTGCTTTTCAGCTCCTGACATTTTCAATGCATTTACAACGTTTGGCATTGTACTAGTTCACATTACATGACTTTGACTTAGATTTCAGCCTAAAAGAGGCCACACTGACTAAATTCAACTGGAAATCAACTAATCCATGCTACGTGACAAGATTTAGCCATTAGATTCAGAGTTTTGAGACTTTCATTCTTTTATTGCTTTAACGTGCTTTTCAGCTGCTGACTAGCCGTTTTCAATGCATTTACAATGTTTGGCATTGTACTAGTTCACAATACATGACTTTGACTTAGATTTCAGCCTAAAACAGGCCACACTGACTCAAATCAACTGGAAATTAACGAATCCATGCTACGTGACAAGATTTAGCCATTAGATTCAGAGTTTTGAGACTTTCATTCTTTTATTGCTTTAAAGTGCTTTTCAGCTCCTGCCATTTTCAATGCATTTACGTTTGGCATTGTACTAGTTCACATTACATGACTTTGACTTAGATTTCAGCCTAAAAGAGGCCACACTGACTAAATTCAACTGGAAATCAACTAATCCATGCTACGTGACAAGATTTAGCCATTAGATTGAGAGTTTTGAGACTTTCATTCTTTTATTGCTTTAACGTGCTTTTCAGCTGCTGACTAGCCGTTTTCAATGCATTTACAATGTTTGGCATTGTACTAGTTCACAATACATGACTTTGACTTAGATTTCAGCCTAAAACAGGCCACACTGACTCAGATCAACTGGAAATCACCTAATCCATGCTACTTGACTTAGATTTAATCCTAAAACAGGCCAAACTGACTCAAATCAACTGGAAATCACCAATCCATGCTACTTGACTTAGATTTCAGCCTAAAACAGGCCACACTGACTCAAATCAACTGGAAATCACCTAATCCATGCTATTTGACAAAATTTAGCCATTAGACTCCGAGTTTTGATACTTTCATTCTTTTATCGTTTTAAAGTGCTTTTCAGCTCCTGACATTTTCAATGCATTTACAACGTTTGGCATTGTACTAGTTCACATTACATGACTTTGACTTAGATTTCAGCCTAAAAGAGGCCACACTGACTAAATTCAACTGGAAATCAACTAATCCATGCTACGTGACAAGATTTAGCCATTAGATTCAGAGTTTTGAGACTTTCATTCTTTTATTGCTTTAACGTGCTTTTCAGCTGCTGACTAGCCGTTTTCAATGCATTTACAATGTTTGGCATTGTACTAGTTCACAATACATGACTTTGACTTAGATTTCAGCCTAAAACAGGCCACACTGACTCAGAACAACTGGAAATCACCTAATCCATGCTACTTGACTTAGATTTCATCCTAAAACAGGCCAAACTGACTCAAATCAACAGGAAATCACCAATCCATGCTACTTGACTTAGATTTCAGCCTAAAACAGGCCACACTGACTAAAATCAACTGGAAATCACCTAATCCATGCTACTTGACTTAGATTTAATCCTAAAACAGGCCAAACTGACTCAAATCAACTGGAAATCACCAATCCATGCTACTTGACTTAGATTTCAGCCTAAAACAGGCCACACTGACTCAAATCAACTGGAAATCACCTAATCCATGCTATTTGACAAGATTTAGCCATTAGACTCCGAGTTTTGATACTTTCATTCTTTTATTGTTTTAAAGTGCTTTTCAGTTCCTGACATTTTCAATGCATTTACAACGTTTGGCATTGTACTAGTTCACATTACATGACTTTGACTTAGATTTCAGCCTAAAACAGGCCAAACTGACTCAAATCAACTGGAAATTAACGAATCCATGCTACGTGACAAGATTTAGCCATTAGATTCAGAGTTTTGAGACTTTCATTCTTTTATTGCTTTAAAGTGCTTTTCAGCTCCTGCCATTTTCAATGCATTTACGTTTGGCATTGTACTAGTTCACATTACATGACTTTGACTTAGATTTCAGCCTAAAAGAGGCCACACTGACTAAATTCAACTGGAAATCAACTAATCCATGCTACGTGACAAGATTTAGCCATTAGATTCAGAGTTTTGAGACTTTCATTCTTTTATTGCTTTAACGTGCTTTTCAGCTGCTGACTAGCCGTTTTCAATGCATTTACAATGTTTGGCATTGTACTAGTTCACAATACATGACTTTGACTTAGATTTCAGCCTAAAACAGGCCACACTGACTCAGAACAACTGGAAATCACCTAATCCATGCTACTTGACTTAGATTTCATCCTAAAACAGGCCAAAATGACTCAAATCAACAGGAAATCACCAATCCATGCTACTTGACTTAGATTTCAGCCTAAAACAGGCCACACTGACTAAAATCAACTGGAAATCACCTAATCCATGCTACTTGACTTAGATTTAATCCTAAAACAGGCCAAACTGACTCAAATCAACTGGAAATCACCAATCCATGCTACTTGACTTAGATTTCAGCCTAAAACAGGCCACACTGACTCAAATCAACTGGAAATCACCTAATCCATGCTATTTGACAAGATTTAGCCATTAGACTCCGAGTTTTGATACTTTCATTCTTTTATCGTTTTAAAGTGCTTTTTAGCTCCTGACATTTTCAATGCATTTACAACGTTTGGCATTGTACTAGTTCACATTACATGACTTTGACTTAGATTTCAGCCTAAAAGAGGCCACACTGACTAAATTCAACTGGAAATCAACTAATCCATGCTACGTGACAAGATTTAGCCATTAGATTCAGAGTTTTGAGACTTTCATTCTTTTATTGCTTTAACGTGCTTTTCAGCTGCTGACTAGCCGTTTTCAATGCATTTACAATGTTTGGCATTGTACTAGTTCACAATACATGACTTTGACTTAGATTTCAGCCTAAAACAGGCCACACTGACTCAGATCAACTGGAAATCACCTAATCCATGCTACTTGACTTAGATTTAATCCTAAAACAGGCCAAACTGACTCAAATCAACTGGAAATCACCAATCCATGCTACTTGACTTAGATTTCAGCCTAAAACAGGCCACACTGACTCAAATCAACTGGAAATCACCTAATCCATGCTATTTGACAAAATTTAGCCATTAGACTCCGAGTTTTGATACTTTCATTCTTTTATCGTTTTAAAGTGCTTTTCAGCTCCTGACATTTTCAATGCATTTACAACGTTTGGCATTGTACTAGTTCACATTACATGACTTTGACTTAGATTTCAGCCTAAAAGAGGCCACACTGACTAAATTCAACTGGAAATCAACTAATCCATGCTACGTGACAAGATTTAGCCATTAGATTCAGAGTTTTGAGACTTTCATTCTTTTATTGCTTTAACGTGCTTTTCAGCTGCTGACTAGCCGTTTTCAATGCATTTACAATGTTTGGCATTGTACTAGTTCACAATACATGACTTTGACTTAGATTTCAGCCTAAAACAGGCCACACTGACTCAAATCAACTGGAAATTAACGAATCCATGCTACGTGACAAGATTTAGCCATTAGATTCAGAGTTTTGAGACTTTCATTCTTTTATTGCTTTAAAGTGCTTTTCAGCTCCTGCCATTTTCAATGCATTTACGTTTGGCATTGTACTAGTTCACATTACATGACTTTGACTTAGATTTCAGCCTAAAAGAGGCCACACTGACTAAATTCAACTGGAAATCAACTAATCCATGCTACGTGACAAGATTTAGCCATTAGATTGAGAGTTTTGAGACTTTCATTCTTTTATTGCTTTAACGTGCTTTTCAGCTGCTGACTAGCCGTTTTCAATGCATTTACAATGTTTGGCATTGTACTAGTTCACAATACATGACTTTGACTTAGATTTCAGCCTAAAACAGGCCACACTGACTCAGATCAACTGGAAATCACCTAATCCATGCTACTTGACTTAGATTTAATCCTAAAACAGGCCAAACTGACTCAAATCAACTGGAAATCACCAATCCATGCTACTTGACTTAGATTTCAGCCTAAAACAGGCCACACTGACTCAAATCAACTGGAAATCACCTAATCCATGCTATTTGACAAAATTTAGCCATTAGACTCCGAGTTTTGATACTTTCATTCTTTTATCGTTTTAAAGTGCTTTTCAGCTCCTGACATTTTCAATGCATTTACAACGTTTGGCATTGTACTAGTTCACATTACATGACTTTGACTTAGATTTCAGCCTAAAAGAGGCCACACTGACTAAATTCAACTGGAAATCAACTAATCCATGCTACGTGACAAGATTTAGCCATTAGATTGAGAGTTTTGAGACTTTCATTCTTTTATTGCTTTAACGTGCTTTTCAGCTGCTGACTAGCCGTTTTCAATGCATTTACAATGTTTGGCATTGTACTAGTTCCCAATACATGACTTTGACTTAGATTTCAGCCTAAAACAGGCCACACTGACTCAGATCAACTGGAAATTAACGAATCCATGCTACGTGACAAGATTTAGCCATTAGATTCAGAGTCTTGAGACTTTCATTCTTTTATTGCTTTAAAGTGCTTTTTAGCTCCTGCCATTTTCAATGCATTTACAATGTTTGGCATTGTACTAGTTCACAATACATGACTTTGACTTAGATTTCAGCCTAAAACAGGCCACACTGACTCAAATCAACTGGAAATTAACGAATCCATGCTACGTGACAAGATTTAGCCATTAGATTCAGAGTCTTGAGACTTTCATTCTTTTATTGCTTTAAAGTGCTTTTCAGCTCCTGCCATTTTCAATGCATTTACAATGTTTGGCATTGTACTAGTTCACAATACATGACTTTGACTTAGATTTCAGCCTAAAACAGGCCACACTGACTCAGATCAACTGGAAATTAACGAATCCATGCTACGTGACAAGATTTAGCCATTAGATTCAGAGTCTTGAGACTTTCATTCTTTTATTGCTTTAAAGTGCTTTTTAGCTCCTGCCATTTTCAATGCATTTACAATGTTTGGCATTGTACTAGTTCACAATACATGACTTTGACTTAGATTTCAGCCTAAAACAGGCCACACTGACTCAAATCAACTGGAAATTAACGAATCCATGCTACGTGACAAGATTTAGCCATTAGATTCAGAGTCTTGAGACTTTCATTCTTTTATTGCTTTAAAGTGCTTTTCAGCTCCTGCCATTTTCAATGCATTTACAATGTTTGGCATTGTACTAGTTCACAATACATGACTTTGACTTAGATTTCAGCCTAAAACAGGCCACACTGACTCAGATCAACTGGAAATCACCTAATCCATGCTACTTGACTTAGATTTCAGCCTAAAACAGGCCAAACTGACTCAAATCAACTGGAAATTAACGAATCCATGCTAAGTTACAAGATTTAGCCATTAGATTGAGAGTTTTGAGACTTTCATTCTTTTATTGCTTTAAAGTGCTTTTCAGCTCCTGACTAGCCGTTTTCAATGCATTTACAATGTTTGGCATTGTACTAGTTCACAATACCTGAATTTGACTTAGATTTCAGCCTAAAACAGGCCACACTGATTCAAATCAACTGGAAATCACCTAATCCATGCTATTTGATAAAATTTAGCCATTAGACTCCGAGTTTTGATACTTTCATTCTTTTATTGTTTTAAAGTGCTTTTCAGCTCCTGACATTTTCAATGCATTTACAACGTTTGGCATTGCACTAGTTCACATTACATGACTTTGACTTACAGTTCAGCCTAAAAGAGGCCACACTGACTAAATTCAACTGGAAATCAACTAATCCATGCTACGTTACAAGATTTAGCCATTAGATTGAGAGTTTTGAGACTTTCATTCTTTTATTGCTTTAAAGTGCTTTTCAGCTCCTGCCATTTTCAATGCATTTACAATGTTTGGCATTGTACTAGTTCATAATACATGACTTTGACTTAGATTTCAGCCTAAAACAGGCCACACTGACTCAGATCAACTGGAAATCACCTAATCCATGCTACTTGACTTAGATTTCAGCCTAAAACAGGCCAAACTGACTCAAATCAACTGAAAATTAACGAATCCATGCTACGTTACAAGATTTAGCCATTAGATTCAGAGTTTTGAGACTTTCAATCTTTTATTGCTTTAAAGTGCTTTTCAGCTCCTGACTAGCCGTTTTCAATGCATTTACAATGTTTGGCATTGTACTAGTTCACAATACCTGAATTTGACTTAGATTTCAGCCTAAAACAGGCCACACTGATTCAAATCAACTGGAAATCACCTAATCCATGCTACTTGACTTAGAGTTCAGCCTAAAAGAGGCCACACTGAATAAATTCAACTGGAAATCAACTAATCCATGCTACGTTACAAGATTTAGCCATTAGATTCAGAGTTTTGAGACTTTCATTCTTTTATTGCTTTAAAGTGCTTTTTAGCTCCTGCCATTTTCAATGCATTTACAATGTTTGGCATTGTACTAGTTCACAATACATGACTTTGACTTAGATTTCAGCCTAAAACAGGCCACACTGACTCAAATCAACTGGAAATTAACGAATCCATGCTACGTGACAAGATTTAGCCATTAGATTCAGAGTCTTGAGACTTTCATTCTTTTATTGCTTTAAAGTGCTTTTCAGCTCCTGACTAGCCGTTTTCAATGCATTTACAATGTTTGGAATTGTACTAGTTCACAATACCTGAATTTGACTTAGATTTCAGCCTAAAACAGGCCACACTGACTCAAATCAACTGGAAATCACCTAATCCATGCTATTTGATAAAATTTAGCCATTAGACTCCGAGTTTTGATACTTTCATTCTTTTATTGTTTTAAAGTGCTTTTCAGCTCCTGACATTTTCAATGCATTTACAACGTTTGGCATTGCACTAGTTCACATTACATGACTTTGACTTACAGTTCAGCCTAAAAGAGGCCACACTGACTCAGATCAACTGGAAATCACCTAATCCATGCTACTTGACTTAGATTTCAGCCTAAAACAGGCCACACTGACTAAATTCAACTGGAAATCAACTAATCCATGCTACGTTACAAGATTTAGCCATTAGATTCAGAGTTTTGAGACTTTCATTCTTTTATTGCTTTAAAGTGCTTTTCAGCTCCTGCCATTTTCAATGCATTTACAATGTTTGGCATTGTACTAGTTCACAATACATGACTTTGACTTAGATTTCAGCCTAAAACAGGCCACACTGACTCAAATCAACTGGAAATTAACGAATCCATGCTACGTGACAAGATTTAGCCATTAGATTCAGAGTCTTGAGACTTTCATTCTTTTATTGCTTTAAAGTGCTTTTTAGCTCCTGCCATTTTCAATGCATTTACAATGTTTGGCATTGTACTAGTTCACAATACATGACTTTGACTTAGATTTCAGCCTAAAACAGGCCACACTGACTCAAATCAACTGGAAATTAACGAATCCATGCTACGTGACAAGATTTAGCCATTAGATTCAGAGTCTTGAGACTTTCATTCTTTTATTGCTTTAAAGTGCTTTTCAGCTCCTGCCATTTTCAATGCATTTACAATGTTTGGCATTGTACTAGTTCACAATACATGACTTTGACTTAGATTTCAGCCTAAAACAGGCCACACTGACTCAGATCAACTGGAAATCACCTAATCCATGCTACTTGACTTAGATTTCAGCCTAAAACAGGCCAAACTGACTCAAATCAACTGGAAATTAACGAATCCATGCTAAGTTACAAGATTTAGCCATTAGATTCAGAGTTTTGAGACTTTCAATCTTTTATTGCTTTAAAGTGCTTTTCAGCTCCTGACTAGCCGTTTTCAATGCATTTACAATGTTTGGCATTGTACTAGTTCACAATACCTGAATTTGACTTAGATTTCAGCCTAAAACAGGCCACACTGATTCAAATCAACTGGAAATCACCTAATCCATGCTATTTGATAAAATTTAGCCATTAGACTCCGAGTTTTGATACTTTCATTCTTTTATTGTTTTAAAGTGCTTTTCAGCTCCTGACATTTTCAATGCATTTACAACGTTTGGCATTGCACTAGTTCACATTACATGACTTTGACTTACAGTTCAGCCTAAAAGAGGCCACACTGACTAAATTCAACTGGAAATCAACTAATCCATGCTACGTTACAAGATTTAGCCATTAGATTGAGAGTTTTGAGACTTTCATTCTTTTATTGCTTTAAAGTGCTTTTCAGCTCCTGCCATTTTCAATGCATTTACAATGTTTGGCATTGTACTAGTTCACAATACATGACTTTGACTTAGATTTCAGCCTAAAACAGGCCACACTGACTCAGATCAACTGGAAATCACCTAATCCATGCTACTTGACTTAGATTTCAGCCTAAAACAGGCCACACTGACTCAAATCAACTGAAAATTAACGAATCCATGCTACGTTACAAGATTTAGCCATTAGATTCAGAGTTTTGAGACTTTCAATCTTTTATTGCTTTAAAGTGCTTTTCAGCTCCTGACTAGCCGTTTTCAATGCATTTACAATGTTTGGCATTGTACTAGTTCACAATACCTGAATTTGACTTAGATTTCAGCCTAAAACAGGCCACACTGATTCAAATCAACTGGAAATCACCTAATCCATGCTACTTGACTTAGAGTTCAGCCTAAAAGAGGCCACACTGAATAAATTCAACTGGAAATCAACTAATCCATGCTACGTTACAAGATTTAGCCATTAGATTCAGAGTTTTGAGACTTTCATTCTTTTATTGCTTTAAAGTGCTTTTTAGCTCCTGCCATTTTCAATGCATTTACAATGTTTGGCATTGTACTAGTTCACAATACATGACTTTGACTTAGATTTCAGCCTAAAACAGGCCACACTGACTCAAATCAACTGGAAATTAACGAATCCATGCTACGTGACAAGATTTAGCCATTAGATTCAGAGTCTTGAGACTTTCATTCTTTTATTGCTTTAAAGTGCTTTTCAGCTCCTGCCATTTTCAATGCATTTACAATGTTTGGCATTGTACTAGTTCACAATACATGACTTTGACTTAGATTTCAGCCTAAAACAGGCCACACTGACTCAGATCAACTGGAAATCACCTAATCCATGCTACTTGACTTAGATTTCAGCCTAAAACAGGCCAAACTGACTCAAATCAACTGGAAATTAACGAATCCATGCTAAGTTACAAGATTTAGCCATTAGATTCAGAGTTTTGAGACTTTCAATCTTTTATTGCTTTAAAGTGCTTTTCAGCTCCTGACTAGCCGTTTTCAATGCATTTACAATGTTTGGCATTGTACTAGTTCACAATACCTGAATTTGACTTAGATTTCAGCCTAAAACAGGCCACACTGATTCAAATCAACTGGAAATCACCTAATCCATGCTATTTGATAAAATTTAGCCATTAGACTCCGAGTTTTGATACTTTCATTCTTTTATTGTTTTAAAGTGCTTTTCAGCTCCTGACATTTTCAATGCATTTACAACGTTTGGCATTGCACTAGTTCACATTACATGACTTTGACTTACAGTTCAGCCTAAAAGAGGCCACACTGACTAAATTCAACTGGAAATCAACTAATCCATGCTACGTTACAAGATTTAGCCATTAGATTGAGAGTTTTGAGACTTTCATTCTTTTATTGCTTTAAAGTGCTTTTCAGCTCCTGCCATTTTCAATGCATTTACAATGTTTGGCATTGTACTAGTTCACAATACATGACTTTGACTTAGATTTCAGCCTAAAACAGGCCACACTGACTCAGATCAACTGGAAATCACCTAATCCATGCTACTTGACTTAGATTTCAGCCTAAAACAGGCCACACTGACTCAAATCAACTGAAAATTAACGAATCCATGCTACGTTACAAGATTTAGCCATTAGATTCAGAGTTTTGAGACTTTCAATCTTTTATTGCTTTAAAGTGCTTTTCAGCTCCTGACTAGCCGTTTTCAATGCATTTACAATGTTTGGCATTGTACTAGTTCACAATACCTGAATTTGACTTAGATTTCAGCCTAAAACAGGCCACACTGATTCAAATCAACTGGAAATCACCTAATCCATGCTACTTGACTTAGAGTTCAGCCTAAAAGAGGCCACACTGAATAAATTCAACTGGAAATCAACTAATCCATGCTACGTTACAAGATTTAGCCATTAGATTCAGAGTTTTGAGACTTTCATTCTTTTATTGCTTTAAAGTGCTTTTTAGCTCCTGCCATTTTCAATGCATTTACAATGTTTGGCATTGTACTAGTTCACAATACATGACTTTGACTTAGATTTCAGCCTAAAACAGGCCACACTGACTCAAATCAACTGGAAATTAACGAATCCATGCTACGTGACAAGATTTAGCCATTAGATTCAGAGTCTTGAGACTTTCATTCTTTTATTGCTTTAAAGTGCTTTTCAGCTCCTGCCATTTTCAATGCATTTACAATGTTTGGCATTGTACTAGTTCCCAATACATGACTTTGACTTACAGTTCAGCCTAAAAGAGGCCACACTGACTAAATTCAACTGGAAATCAACTAATCCATGCTACGTTACAAGATTTAGCCATTAGATTCAGAGTCTTGAGACTTTCATTCTTTTATTGCTTTAAAGTGCTTTTTAGCTCCTGCCATTTTCAATGCATTTACAATGTTTGGCATTGTACTAGTTCACAATACATGACTTTGACTTAGATTTCAGCCTAAAACAGGCCACACTGACTCAAATCAACTGGAAATTAACGAATCCATGCTACGTGACAAGATTTAGCCATTAGATTCAGAGTCTTGAGACTTTCATTCTTTTATTGCTTTAAAGTGCTTTTCAGCTCCTGCCATTTTCAATGCATTTACAATGTTTGGCATTGTACTAGTTCACAATACATGACTTTGACTTAGATTTCAGCCTAAAACAGGCCACACTGACTCAGATCAACTGGAAATCACCTAATCCATGCTACTTGACTTAGATTTCAGCCTAAAACAGGCCAAACTGACTCAAATCAACTGGAAATTAACGAATCCATGCTAAGTTACAAGATTTAGCCATTAGATTCAGAGTTTTGAGACTTTCAATCTTTTATTGCTTTAAAGTGCTTTTCAGCTCCTGACTAGCCGTTTTCAATGCATTTACAATGTTTGGCATTGTACTAGTTCACAATACCTGAATTTGACTTAGATTTCAGCCTAAAACAGGCCACACTGATTCAAATCAACTGGAAATCACCTAATCCATGCTATTTGATAAAATTTAGCCATTAGACTCCGAGTTTTGATACTTTCATTCTTTTATTGTTTTAAAGTGCTTTTCAGCTCCTGACATTTTCAATGCATTTACAACGTTTGGCATTGCACTAGTTCACATTACATGACTTTGACTTACAGTTCAGCCTAAAAGAGGCCACACTGACTAAATTCAACTGGAAATCAACTAATCCATGCTACGTTACAAGATTTAGCCATTAGATTGAGAGTTTTGAGACTTTCATTCTTTTATTGCTTTAAAGTGCTTTTCAGCTCCTGCCATTTTCAATGCATTTACAATGTTTGGCATTGTACTAGTTCACAATACATGACTTTGACTTAGATTTCAGCCTAAAACAGGCCACACTGACTCAGATCAACTGGAAATCACCTAATCCATGCTACTTGACTTAGATTTCAGCCTAAAACAGGCCACACTGACTCAAATCAACTGAAAATTAACGAATCCATGCTACGTTACAAGATTTAGCCATTAGATTCAGAGTTTTGAGACTTTCAATCTTTTATTGCTTTAAAGTGCTTTTCAGCTCCTGACTAGCCGTTTTCAATGCATTTACAATGTTTGGCATTGTACTAGTTCACAATACCTGAATTTGACTTAGATTTCAGCCTAAAACAGGCCACACTGATTCAAATCAACTGGAAATCACCTAATCCATGCTACTTGACTTAGAGTTCAGCCTAAAAGAGGCCACACTGAATAAATTCAACTGGAAATCAACTAATCCATGCTACGTTACAAGATTTAGCCATTAGATTCAGAGTTTTGAGACTTTCATTCTTTTATTGCTTTAAAGTGCTTTTTAGCTCCTGCCATTTTCAATGCATTTACAATGTTTGGCATTGTACTAGTTCACAATACATGACTTTGACTTAGATTTCAGCCTAAAACAGGCCACACTGACTCAAATCAACTGGAAATTAACGAATCCATGCTACGTGACAAGATTTAGCCATTAGATTCAGAGTCTTGAGACTTTCATTCTTTTATTGCTTTAAAGTGCTTTTCAGCTCCTGCCATTTTCAATGCATTTACAATGTTTGGCATTGTACTAGTTCACAATACATGACTTTGACTTAGATTTCAGCCTAAAACAGGCCACACTGACTCAGATCAACTGGAAATCACCTAATCCATGCTACTTGACTTAGATTTCAGCCTAAAACAGGCCAAACTGACTCAAATCAACTGGAAATTAACGAATCCATGCTAAGTTACAAGATTTAGCCATTAGATTCAGAGTTTTGAGACTTTCAATCTTTTATTGCTTTAAAGTGCTTTTCAGCTCCTGACTAGCCGTTTTCAATGCATTTACAATGTTTGGCATTGTACTAGTTCACAATACCTGAATTTGACTTAGATTTCAGCCTAAAACAGGCCACACTGATTCAAATCAACTGGAAATCACCTAATCCATGCTATTTGATAAAATTTAGCCATTAGACTCCGAGTTTTGATACTTTCATTCTTTTATTGTTTTAAAGTGCTTTTCAGCTCCTGACATTTTCAATGCATTTACAACGTTTGGCATTGCACTAGTTCACATTACATGACTTTGACTTACAGTTCAGCCTAAAAGAGGCCACACTGACTAAATTCAACTGGAAATCAACTAATCCATGCTACGTTACAAGATTTAGCCATTAGATTGAGAGTTTTGAGACTTTCATTCTTTTATTGCTTTAAAGTGCTTTTCAGCTCCTGCCATTTTCAATGCATTTACAATGTTTGGCATTGTACTAGTTCACAATACATGACTTTGACTTAGATTTCAGCCTAAAACAGGCCACACTGACTCAGATCAACTGGAAATCACCTAATCCATGCTACTTGACTTAGATTTCAGCCTAAAACAGGCCACACTGACTAAATTCAACTGGAAATCAACTAATCCATGCTACGTTACAAGATTTAGCCATTAGATTCAGAGTTTTGAGACTTTCATTCTTTTATTGCTTTAAAGTGCTTTTCAGCTCCTGCCATTTTCAATGCATTTACAATGTTTGGCATTGTACTAGTTCACAATACATGACTTTGACTTAGATTTCAGCCTAAAACAGGCCACACTGACTCAGATCAACTGGAAATCACCTAATCCATGCTACTTGACTTAGATTTCAGCCTAAAACAGGCCAAACTGACTCAAATCAACTGGAAATTAACGAATCCATGCTAAGTTACAAGATTTAGCCATTAGATTCAGAGTTTTGAGACTTTCAATCTTTTATTGCTTTAAAGTGCTTTTCAGCTCCTGACTAGCCGTTTTCAATGCATTTACAATGTTTGGCATTGTACTAGTTCACAATACCTGAATTTGACTTAGATTTCAGCCTAAAACAGGCCACACTGATTCAAATCAACTGGAAATCACCTAATCCATGCTACTTGACTTAGAGTTCAGCCTAAAAGAGGCCACACTGACTAAATTCAACTGGAAATCAACTAATCCATGCTACGTTACAAGATTTAGCCATTAGATTCAGAGTTTTGAGACTTTCATTCTTTTATTGCTTTAAAGTGCTTTTCAGCTCCTGCCATTTTCAATGCATTTACAATGTTTGGCATTGTACTAGTTCACAATACATGACTTTGACTTAGATTTCAGCCTAAAACAGGCCACACTGACTCAAATCAACTGGAAATTAACGAATCCATGCTACGTGACAAGATTTAGCCATTAGATTCAGAGTTTTGAGACTTTCATTCTTTTATTGCTTTAAAGTGCTTTTCAGCTCCTGACTAGCCGTTTTCAATGCTTTTACAATGTTTGGCATTGTACTAGTTCCCAATACATGACTTTGACTTAGATTTCAGCCTAAAACAGGCCACACTGACTCAGATCAACTGGAAATCACCTAATCCATGCTACTTGACTTAGATTTCAGCCTAAAACAGGCCAAACTGACTCAAATCAACTGGAAATTAACGAATCCATGCTACGTGACAAGATTTAGCCATTAGATTCAGAGTTTTGAGACTTTCATTCTTTTATTGCTTTAAAGTGCTTTTCAGCTCCTGCCATTTTCAATGCATTTACAAGGTTTGGCATTGTACTAGTTCACAATACATGACTTTGACTTAGATTTCAGCCTAAAACAGGCCACACTGACTCAGATCAACTGGAAATCACCTAATCCATGCTACTTGACTTAGATTTCAGCCTAAAACAGGCCAAACTGACTCAAATCAACTGGAAATTAACGAATCCATGCTACGTTACAAGATTTAGCCATTAGATTCAGAGTTTTGAGACTTTCAATCTTTTATTGCTTTAAAGTGCTTTTCAGCTCCTGACTAGCCGTTTTCAATGCATTTACAATGTTTGGCATTGTACTAGTTCACAATACCTGAATTTGACTTAGATTTCAGCCTAAAACAGGCCACACTGATTCAAATCAACTGGAAATCACCTAATCCATGCTACTTGACTTAGAGTTCAGCCTAAAAGAGGCCACACTGACTAAATTCAACTGGAAATCACCTAATCCATGCTATTTGACAAGATTTAGCCATTAGACTCCGAGTTTTGATACTTTCATTCTTTTATTGTTTTAAAGTGCTTTTCAGCTCCTGACATTTTCAATGCATTTACAACGTTTGGCATTGTACTAGTTCACAATACATGACTTTGACTTAGATTTCAGCCTAAAACGGGCCACACTGACTCAAATCAACTGGAAATTAACGAATCCATGCTACGTGACAAGATTTAGCCATTAGATTCAGAGTCTTGAGACTTTCATTCTTTTATTGCTTTAAAGTGCTTTTCAGCTCCTGCCATTTTCAATGCATTTACAATGTTTGGCATTGTACTAGTTCCCAATACATGACTTTGACTTAGATTTCAGCCTAAAACAGGCCACACTGACTCAGATCAACTGGAAATCACCTAATCCATGCTACTTGACTTAGATTTCAGCCTAAAAGAGGCCACACTGACTAAATTCAACTGGAAATCAACTAATCCATGCTACGTGACAAGATTTAGCCATTAGATTGAGAGTTTTGAGACTTTCATTCTTTTATTGCTTTAACGTGCTTTTCAGCTGCTGACTAGCCGTTTTCAATGCATTTACAATGTTTGGCATTGTACTAGTTCACAATACATGACTTTGACTTAGATTTCAGCCTAAAACAGGCCACACTGACTCAGATCAACTGGAAATCACCTAATCCATGCTACTTGACTTAGATTTAATCCTAAAACAGGCCAAACTGACTCAAATCAACTGGAAATCACCAATCCATGCTACTTGACTTAGATTTCAGCCTAAAACAGGCCACACTGACTCAAATCAACTGGAAATCACCTAATCCATGCTATTTGACAAGATTTAGCCATTAGACTCCGAGTTTTGATACTTTCATTCTTTTATCGTTTTAAAGTGCTTTTCAGCTCCTGACATTTTCAATGCATTTACAACGTTTGGCATTGTACTAGTTCACATTACATGACTTTGACTTAGATTTCAGCCTAAAAGAGGCCACACTGACTAAATTCAACTGGAAATCAACTAATCCATGCTACGTGACAAGATTTAGCCATTAGATTCAGAGTTTTGAGACTTTCATTCTTTTATTGCTTTAACGTGCTTTTCAGCTGCTGACTAGCCGTTTTCAATGCATTTACAATGTTTGGCATTGTACTAGTTCACAATACATGACTTTGACTTAGATTTCAGCCTAAAACAGGCCACACTGACTCAGAACAACTGGAAATCACCTAATCCATGCTACTTGACTTAGATTTCATCCTAAAACAGGCCAAACTGACTCAAATCAACAGGAAATCACCAATCCATGCTACTTGACTTAGATTTCAGCCTAAAACAGGCCACACTGACTAAAATCAACTGGAAATCACCTAATCCATGCTACTTGACTTAGATTTAATCCTAAAACAGGCCAAACTGACTCAAATCAACTGGAAATCACCAATCCATGCTACTTGACTTAGATTTCAGCCTAAAACAGGCCACACTGACTCAAATCAACTGGAAATCACCTAATCCATGCTATTTGACAAGATTTAGCCATTAGACTCCGAGTTTTGATACTTTCATTCTTTTATCGTTTTAAAGTGCTTTTTAGCTCCTGACATTTTCAATGCATTTACAACGTTTGGCATTGTACTAGTTCACATTACATGACTTTGACTTAGATTTCAGCCTAAAAGAGGCCACACTGACTAAATTCAACTGGAAATCAACTAATCCATGCTACGTGACAAGATTTAGCCATTAGATTCAGAGTTTTGAGACTTTCATTCTTTTATTGCTTTAACGTGCTTTTCAGCTGCTGACTAGCCGTTTTCAATGCATTTACAATGTTTGGCATTGTACTAGTTCACAATACATGACTTTGACTTAGATTTCAGCCTAAAACAGGCCACACTGACTCAGATCAACTGGAAATCACCTAATCCATGCTACTTGACTTAGATTTAATCCTAAAACAGGCCAAACTGACTCAAATCAACTGGAAATCACCAATCCATGCTACTTGACTTAGATTTCAGCCTAAAACAGGCCACACTGACTCAAATCAACTGGAAATCACCTAATCCATGCTATTTGACAAAATTTAGCCATTAGACTCCGAGTTTTGATACTTTCATTCTTTTATCGTTTTAAAGTGCTTTTCAGCTCCTGACATTTTCAATGCATTTACAACGTTTGGCATTGTACTAGTTCACATTACATGACTTTGACTTAGATTTCAGCCTAAAAGAGGCCACACTGACTAAATTCAACTGGAAATCAACTAATCCATGCTACGTGACAAGATTTAGCCATTAGATTCAGAGTTTTGAGACTTTCATTCTTTTATTGCTTTAACGTGCTTTTCAGCTGCTGACTAGCCGTTTTCAATGCATTTACAATGTTTGGCATTGTACTAGTTCACAATACATGACTTTGACTTAGATTTCAGCCTAAAACAGGCCACACTGACTCAAATCAACTGGAAATTAACGAATCCATGCTACGTGACAAGATTTAGCCATTAGATTCAGAGTTTTGAGACTTTCATTCTTTTATTGCTTTAAAGTGCTTTTCAGCTCCTGCCATTTTCAATGCATTTACGTTTGGCATTGTACTAGTTCACATTACATGACTTTGACTTAGATTTCAGCCTAAAAGAGGCCACACTGACTAAATTCAACTGGAAATCAACTAATCCATGCTACGTGACAAGATTTAGCCATTAGATTGAGAGTTTTGAGACTTTCATTCTTTTATTGCTTTAACGTGCTTTTCAGCTGCTGACTAGCCGTTTTCAATGCATTTACAATGTTTGGCATTGTACTAGTTCACAATACATGACTTTGACTTAGATTTCAGCCTAAAACAGGCCACACTGACTCAGATCAACTGGAAATCACCTAATCCATGCTACTTGACTTAGATTTAATCCTAAAACAGGCCAAACTGACTCAAATCAACTGGAAATCACCAATCCATGCTACTTGACTTAGATTTCAGCCTAAAACAGGCCACACTGACTCAAATCAACTGGAAATCACCTAATCCATGCTATTTGACAAAATTTAGCCATTAGACTCCGAGTTTTGATACTTTCATTCTTTTATCGTTTTAAAGTGCTTTTCAGCTCCTGACATTTTCAATGCATTTACAACGTTTGGCATTGTACTAGTTCACATTACATGACTTTGACTTAGATTTCAGCCTAAAAGAGGCCACACTGACTAAATTCAACTGGAAATCAACTAATCCATGCTACGTGACAAGATTTAGCCATTAGATTCAGAGTTTTGAGACTTTCATTCTTTTATTGCTTTAACGTGCTTTTCAGCTGCTGACTAGCCGTTTTCAATGCATTTACAATGTTTGGCATTGTACTAGTTCACAATACATGACTTTGACTTAGATTTCAGCCTAAAACAGGCCACACTGACTCAGAACAACTGGAAATCACCTAATCCATGCTACTTGACTTAGATTTCATCCTAAAACAGGCCAAACTGACTCAAATCAACAGGAAATCACCAATCCATGCTACTTGACTTAGATTTCAGCCTAAAACAGGCCACACTGACTAAAATCAACTGGAAATCACCTAATCCATGCTACTTGACTTAGATTTAATCCTAAAACAGGCCAAACTGACTCAAATCAACTGGAAATCACCAATCCATGCTACTTGACTTAGATTTCAGCCTAAAACAGGCCACACTGACTCAAATCAACTGGAAATCACCTAATCCATGCTATTTGACAAGATTTAGCCATTAGACTCCGAGTTTTGATACTTTCATTCTTTTATTGTTTTAAAGTGCTTTTCAGTTCCTGACATTTTCAATGCATTTACAACGTTTGGCATTGTACTAGTTCACATTACATGACTTTGACTTAGATTTCAGCCTAAAACAGGCCAAACTGACTCAAATCAACTGGAAATTAACGAATCCATGCTACGTGACAAGATTTAGCCATTAGATTCAGAGTTTTGAGACTTTCATTCTTTTATTGCTTTAAAGTGCTTTTCAGCTCCTGCCATTTTCAATGCATTTACGTTTGGCATTGTACTAGTTCACATTACATGACTTTGACTTAGATTTCAGCCTAAAAGAGGCCACACTGACTAAATTCAACTGGAAATCAACTAATCCATGCTACGTGACAAGATTTAGCCATTAGATTCAGAGTTTTGAGACTTTCATTCTTTTATTGCTTTAACGTGCTTTTCAGCTGCTGACTAGCCGTTTTCAATGCATTTACAATGTTTGGCATTGTACTAGTTCACAATACATGACTTTGACTTAGATTTCAGCCTAAAACAGGCCACACTGACTCAGAACAACTGGAAATCACCTAATCCATGCTACTTGACTTAGATTTCATCCTAAAACAGGCCAAAATGACTCAAATCAACAGGAAATCACCAATCCATGCTACTTGACTTAGATTTCAGCCTAAAACAGGCCACACTGACTAAAATCAACTGGAAATCACCTAATCCATGCTACTTGACTTAGATTTAATCCTAAAACAGGCCAAACTGACTCAAATCAACTGGAAATCACCAATCCATGCTACTTGACTTAGATTTCAGCCTAAAACAGGCCACACTGACTCAAATCAACTGGAAATCACCTAATCCATGCTATTTGACAAGATTTAGCCATTAGACTCCGAGTTTTGATACTTTCATTCTTTTATCGTTTTAAAGTGCTTTTTAGCTCCTGACATTTTCAATGCATTTACAACGTTTGGCATTGTACTAGTTCACATTACATGACTTTGACTTAGATTTCAGCCTAAAAGAGGCCACACTGACTAAATTCAACTGGAAATCAACTAATCCATGCTACGTGACAAGATTTAGCCATTAGATTCAGAGTTTTGAGACTTTCATTCTTTTATTGCTTTAACGTGCTTTTCAGCTGCTGACTAGCCGTTTTCAATGCATTTACAATGTTTGGCATTGTACTAGTTCACAATACATGACTTTGACTTAGATTTCAGCCTAAAACAGGCCACACTGACTCAGATCAACTGGAAATCACCTAATCCATGCTACTTGACTTAGATTTAATCCTAAAACAGGCCAAACTGACTCAAATCAACTGGAAATCACCAATCCATGCTACTTGACTTAGATTTCAGCCTAAAACAGGCCACACTGACTCAAATCAACTGGAAATCACCTAATCCATGCTATTTGACAAAATTTAGCCATTAGACTCCGAGTTTTGATACTTTCATTCTTTTATCGTTTTAAAGTGCTTTTCAGCTCCTGACATTTTCAATGCATTTACAACGTTTGGCATTGTACTAGTTCACATTACATGACTTTGACTTAGATTTCAGCCTAAAAGAGGCCACACTGACTAAATTCAACTGGAAATCAACTAATCCATGCTACGTGACAAGATTTAGCCATTAGATTCAGAGTTTTGAGACTTTCATTCTTTTATTGCTTTAACGTGCTTTTCAGCTGCTGACTAGCCGTTTTCAATGCATTTACAATGTTTGGCATTGTACTAGTTCACAATACATGACTTTGACTTAGATTTCAGCCTAAAACAGGCCACACTGACTCAAATCAACTGGAAATTAACGAATCCATGCTACGTGACAAGATTTAGCCATTAGATTCAGAGTTTTGAGACTTTCATTCTTTTATTGCTTTAAAGTGCTTTTCAGCTCCTGCCATTTTCAATGCATTTACGTTTGGCATTGTACTAGTTCACATTACATGACTTTGACTTAGATTTCAGCCTAAAAGAGGCCACACTGACTAAATTCAACTGGAAATCAACTAATCCATGCTACGTGACAAGATTTAGCCATTAGATTGAGAGTTTTGAGACTTTCATTCTTTTATTGCTTTAACGTGCTTTTCAGCTGCTGACTAGCCGTTTTCAATGCATTTACAATGTTTGGCATTGTACTAGTTCACAATACATGACTTTGACTTAGATTTCAGCCTAAAACAGGCCACACTGACTCAGATCAACTGGAAATCACCTAATCCATGCTACTTGACTTAGATTTAATCCTAAAACAGGCCAAACTGACTCAAATCAACTGGAAATCACCAATCCATGCTACTTGACTTAGATTTCAGCCTAAAACAGGCCACACTGACTCAAATCAACTGGAAATCACCTAATCCATGCTATTTGACAAAATTTAGCCATTAGACTCCGAGTTTTGATACTTTCATTCTTTTATCGTTTTAAAGTGCTTTTCAGCTCCTGACATTTTCAATGCATTTACAACGTTTGGCATTGTACTAGTTCACATTACATGACTTTGACTTAGATTTCAGCCTAAAAGAGGCCACACTGACTAAATTCAACTGGAAATCAACTAATCCATGCTACGTGACAAGATTTAGCCATTAGATTCAGAGTTTTGAGACTTTCATTCTTTTATTGCTTTAACGTGCTTTTCAGCTGCTGACTAGCCGTTTTCAATGCATTTACAATGTTTGGCATTGTACTAGTTCACAATACATGACTTTGACTTAGATTTCAGCCTAAAACAGGCCACACTGACTCAAATCAACTGGAAATTAACGAATCCATGCTACGTGACAAGATTTAGCCATTAGATTCAGAGTTTTGAGACTTTCATTCTTTTATTGCTTTAAAGTGCTTTTCAGCTCCTGCCATTTTCAATGCATTTACGTTTGGCATTGTACTAGTTCACATTACATGACTTTGACTTAGATTTCAGCCTAAAAGAGGCCACACTGACTAAATTCAACTGGAAATCAACTAATCCATGCTACGTGACAAGATTTAGCCATTAGATTGAGAGTTTTGAGACTTTCATTCTTTTATTGCTTTAACGTGCTTTTCAGCTGCTGACTAGCCGTTTTCAATGCATTTACAATGTTTGGCATTGTACTAGTTCCCAATACATGACTTTGACTTAGATTTCAGCCTAAAACAGGCCACACTGACTCAGATCAACTGGAAATTAACGAATCCATGCTACGTGACAAGATTTAGCCATTAGATTCAGAGTCTTGAGACTTTCATTCTTTTATTGCTTTAAAGTGCTTTTTAGCTCCTGCCATTTTCAATGCATTTACAATGTTTGGCATTGTACTAGTTCACAATACATGACTTTGACTTAGATTTCAGCCTAAAACAGGCCACACTGACTCAAATCAACTGGAAATTAACGAATCCATGCTACGTGACAAGATTTAGCCATTAGATTCAGAGTCTTGAGACTTTCATTCTTTTATTGCTTTAAAGTGCTTTTCAGCTCCTGCCATTTTCAATGCATTTACAATGTTTGGCATTGTACTAGTTCACAATACATGACTTTGACTTAGATTTCAGCCTAAAACAGGCCACACTGACTCAGATCAACTGGAAATTAACGAATCCATGCTACGTGACAAGATTTAGCCATTAGATTCAGAGTCTTGAGACTTTCATTCTTTTATTGCTTTAAAGTGCTTTTTAGCTCCTGCCATTTTCAATGCATTTACAATGTTTGGCATTGTACTAGTTCACAATACATGACTTTGACTTAGATTTCAGCCTAAAACAGGCCACACTGACTCAAATCAACTGGAAATTAACGAATCCATGCTACGTGACAAGATTTAGCCATTAGATTCAGAGTCTTGAGACTTTCATTCTTTTATTGCTTTAAAGTGCTTTTCAGCTCCTGCCATTTTCAATGCATTTACAATGTTTGGCATTGTACTAGTTCACAATACATGACTTTGACTTAGATTTCAGCCTAAAACAGGCCACACTGACTCAGATCAACTGGAAATCACCTAATCCATGCTACTTGACTTAGATTTCAGCCTAAAACAGGCCAAACTGACTCAAATCAACTGGAAATTAACGAATCCATGCTAAGTTACAAGATTTAGCCATTAGATTGAGAGTTTTGAGACTTTCATTCTTTTATTGCTTTAAAGTGCTTTTCAGCTCCTGACTAGCCGTTTTCAATGCATTTACAATGTTTGGCATTGTACTAGTTCACAATACCTGAATTTGACTTAGATTTCAGCCTAAAACAGGCCACACTGATTCAAATCAACTGGAAATCACCTAATCCATGCTATTTGATAAAATTTAGCCATTAGACTCCGAGTTTTGATACTTTCATTCTTTTATTGTTTTAAAGTGCTTTTCAGCTCCTGACATTTTCAATGCATTTACAACGTTTGGCATTGCACTAGTTCACATTACATGACTTTGACTTACAGTTCAGCCTAAAAGAGGCCACACTGACTAAATTCAACTGGAAATCAACTAATCCATGCTACGTTACAAGATTTAGCCATTAGATTGAGAGTTTTGAGACTTTCATTCTTTTATTGCTTTAAAGTGCTTTTCAGCTCCTGCCATTTTCAATGCATTTACAATGTTTGGCATTGTACTAGTTCATAATACATGACTTTGACTTAGATTTCAGCCTAAAACAGGCCACACTGACTCAGATCAACTGGAAATCACCTAATCCATGCTACTTGACTTAGATTTCAGCCTAAAACAGGCCAAACTGACTCAAATCAACTGAAAATTAACGAATCCATGCTACGTTACAAGATTTAGCCATTAGATTCAGAGTTTTGAGACTTTCAATCTTTTATTGCTTTAAAGTGCTTTTCAGCTCCTGACTAGCCGTTTTCAATGCATTTACAATGTTTGGCATTGTACTAGTTCACAATACCTGAATTTGACTTAGATTTCAGCCTAAAACAGGCCACACTGATTCAAATCAACTGGAAATCACCTAATCCATGCTACTTGACTTAGAGTTCAGCCTAAAAGAGGCCACACTGAATAAATTCAACTGGAAATCAACTAATCCATGCTACGTTACAAGATTTAGCCATTAGATTCAGAGTTTTGAGACTTTCATTCTTTTATTGCTTTAAAGTGCTTTTTAGCTCCTGCCATTTTCAATGCATTTACAATGTTTGGCATTGTACTAGTTCACAATACATGACTTTGACTTAGATTTCAGCCTAAAACAGGCCACACTGACTCAAATCAACTGGAAATTAACGAATCCATGCTACGTGACAAGATTTAGCCATTAGATTCAGAGTCTTGAGACTTTCATTCTTTTATTGCTTTAAAGTGCTTTTCAGCTCCTGACTAGCCGTTTTCAATGCATTTACAATGTTTGGAATTGTACTAGTTCACAATACCTGAATTTGACTTAGATTTCAGCCTAAAACAGGCCACACTGACTCAAATCAACTGGAAATCACCTAATCCATGCTATTTGATAAAATTTAGCCATTAGACTCCGAGTTTTGATACTTTCATTCTTTTATTGTTTTAAAGTGCTTTTCAGCTCCTGACATTTTCAATGCATTTACAACGTTTGGCATTGCACTAGTTCACATTACATGACTTTGACTTACAGTTCAGCCTAAAAGAGGCCACACTGACTCAGATCAACTGGAAATCACCTAATCCATGCTACTTGACTTAGATTTCAGCCTAAAACAGGCCACACTGACTAAATTCAACTGGAAATCAACTAATCCATGCTACGTTACAAGATTTAGCCATTAGATTCAGAGTTTTGAGACTTTCATTCTTTTATTGCTTTAAAGTGCTTTTCAGCTCCTGCCATTTTCAATGCATTTACAATGTTTGGCATTGTACTAGTTCACAATACATGACTTTGACTTAGATTTCAGCCTAAAACAGGCCACACTGACTCAAATCAACTGGAAATTAACGAATCCATGCTACGTGACAAGATTTAGCCATTAGATTCAGAGTCTTGAGACTTTCATTCTTTTATTGCTTTAAAGTGCTTTTTAGCTCCTGCCATTTTCAATGCATTTACAATGTTTGGCATTGTACTAGTTCACAATACATGACTTTGACTTAGATTTCAGCCTAAAACAGGCCACACTGACTCAAATCAACTGGAAATTAACGAATCCATGCTACGTGACAAGATTTAGCCATTAGATTCAGAGTCTTGAGACTTTCATTCTTTTATTGCTTTAAAGTGCTTTTCAGCTCCTGCCATTTTCAATGCATTTACAATGTTTGGCATTGTACTAGTTCACAATACATGACTTTGACTTAGATTTCAGCCTAAAACAGGCCACACTGACTCAGATCAACTGGAAATCACCTAATCCATGCTACTTGACTTAGATTTCAGCCTAAAACAGGCCAAACTGACTCAAATCAACTGGAAATTAACGAATCCATGCTAAGTTACAAGATTTAGCCATTAGATTCAGAGTTTTGAGACTTTCAATCTTTTATTGCTTTAAAGTGCTTTTCAGCTCCTGACTAGCCGTTTTCAATGCATTTACAATGTTTGGCATTGTACTAGTTCACAATACCTGAATTTGACTTAGATTTCAGCCTAAAACAGGCCACACTGATTCAAATCAACTGGAAATCACCTAATCCATGCTATTTGATAAAATTTAGCCATTAGACTCCGAGTTTTGATACTTTCATTCTTTTATTGTTTTAAAGTGCTTTTCAGCTCCTGACATTTTCAATGCATTTACAACGTTTGGCATTGCACTAGTTCACATTACATGACTTTGACTTACAGTTCAGCCTAAAAGAGGCCACACTGACTAAATTCAACTGGAAATCAACTAATCCATGCTACGTTACAAGATTTAGCCATTAGATTGAGAGTTTTGAGACTTTCATTCTTTTATTGCTTTAAAGTGCTTTTCAGCTCCTGCCATTTTCAATGCATTTACAATGTTTGGCATTGTACTAGTTCACAATACATGACTTTGACTTAGATTTCAGCCTAAAACAGGCCACACTGACTCAGATCAACTGGAAATCACCTAATCCATGCTACTTGACTTAGATTTCAGCCTAAAACAGGCCACACTGACTCAAATCAACTGAAAATTAACGAATCCATGCTACGTTACAAGATTTAGCCATTAGATTCAGAGTTTTGAGACTTTCAATCTTTTATTGCTTTAAAGTGCTTTTCAGCTCCTGACTAGCCGTTTTCAATGCATTTACAATGTTTGGCATTGTACTAGTTCACAATACCTGAATTTGACTTAGATTTCAGCCTAAAACAGGCCACACTGATTCAAATCAACTGGAAATCACCTAATCCATGCTACTTGACTTAGAGTTCAGCCTAAAAGAGGCCACACTGAATAAATTCAACTGGAAATCAACTAATCCATGCTACGTTACAAGATTTAGCCATTAGATTCAGAGTTTTGAGACTTTCATTCTTTTATTGCTTTAAAGTGCTTTTTAGCTCCTGCCATTTTCAATGCATTTACAATGTTTGGCATTGTACTAGTTCACAATACATGACTTTGACTTAGATTTCAGCCTAAAACAGGCCACACTGACTCAAATCAACTGGAAATTAACGAATCCATGCTACGTGACAAGATTTAGCCATTAGATTCAGAGTCTTGAGACTTTCATTCTTTTATTGCTTTAAAGTGCTTTTCAGCTCCTGACTAGCCGTTTTCAATGCATTTACAATGTTTGGAATTGTACTAGTTCACAATACCTGAATTTGACTTAGATTTCAGCCTAAAACAGGCCACACTGACTCAAATCAACTGGAAATCACCTAATCCATGCTATTTGATAAAATTTAGCCATTAGACTCCGAGTTTTGATACTTTCATTCTTTTATTGTTTTAAAGTGCTTTTCAGCTCCTGACATTTTCAATGCATTTACAACGTTTGGCATTGCACTAGTTCACATTACATGACTTTGACTTACAGTTCAGCCTAAAAGAGGCCACACTGACTCAGATCAACTGGAAATCACCTAATCCATGCTACTTGACTTAGATTTCAGCCTAAAACAGGCCACACTGACTAAATTCAACTGGAAATCAACTAATCCATGCTACGTTACAAGATTTAGCCATTAGATTCAGAGTTTTGAGACTTTCATTCTTTTATTGCTTTAAAGTGCTTTTCAGCTCCTGCCATTTTCAATGCATTTACAATGTTTGGCATTGTACTAGTTCACAATACATGACTTTGACTTAGATTTCAGCCTAAAACAGGCCACACTGACTCAAATCAACTGGAAATTAACGAATCCATGCTACGTGACAAGATTTAGCCATTAGATTCAGAGTCTTGAGACTTTCATTCTTTTATTGCTTTAAAGTGCTTTTTAGCTCCTGCCATTTTCAATGCATTTACAATGTTTGGCATTGTACTAGTTCACAATACATGACTTTGACTTAGATTTCAGCCTAAAACAGGCCACACTGACTCAAATCAACTGGAAATTAACGAATCCATGCTACGTGACAAGATTTAGCCATTAGATTCAGAGTCTTGAGACTTTCATTCTTTTATTGCTTTAAAGTGCTTTTCAGCTCCTGCCATTTTCAATGCATTTACAATGTTTGGCATTGTACTAGTTCACAATACATGACTTTGACTTAGATTTCAGCCTAAAACAGGCCACACTGACTCAGATCAACTGGAAATCACCTAATCCATGCTACTTGACTTAGATTTCAGCCTAAAACAGGCCAAACTGACTCAAATCAACTGGAAATTAACGAATCCATGCTAAGTTACAAGATTTAGCCATTAGATTCAGAGTTTTGAGACTTTCAATCTTTTATTGCTTTAAAGTGCTTTTCAGCTCCTGACTAGCCGTTTTCAATGCATTTACAATGTTTGGCATTGTACTAGTTCACAATACCTGAATTTGACTTAGATTTCAGCCTAAAACAGGCCACACTGATTCAAATCAACTGGAAATCACCTAATCCATGCTATTTGATAAAATTTAGCCATTAGACTCCGAGTTTTGATACTTTCATTCTTTTATTGTTTTAAAGTGCTTTTCAGCTCCTGACATTTTCAATGCATTTACAACGTTTGGCATTGCACTAGTTCACATTACATGACTTTGACTTACAGTTCAGCCTAAAAGAGGCCACACTGACTAAATTCAACTGGAAATCAACTAATCCATGCTACGTTACAAGATTTAGCCATTAGATTGAGAGTTTTGAGACTTTCATTCTTTTATTGCTTTAAAGTGCTTTTCAGCTCCTGCCATTTTCAATGCATTTACAATGTTTGGCATTGTACTAGTTCACAATACATGACTTTGACTTAGATTTCAGCCTAAAACAGGCCACACTGACTCAGATCAACTGGAAATCACCTAATCCATGCTACTTGACTTAGATTTCAGCCTAAAACAGGCCACACTGACTCAAATCAACTGAAAATTAACGAATCCATGCTACGTTACAAGATTTAGCCATTAGATTCAGAGTTTTGAGACTTTCAATCTTTTATTGCTTTAAAGTGCTTTTCAGCTCCTGACTAGCCGTTTTCAATGCATTTACAATGTTTGGCATTGTACTAGTTCACAATACCTGAATTTGACTTAGATTTCAGCCTAAAACAGGCCACACTGATTCAAATCAACTGGAAATCACCTAATCCATGCTACTTGACTTAGAGTTCAGCCTAAAAGAGGCCACACTGAATAAATTCAACTGGAAATCAACTAATCCATGCTACGTTACAAGATTTAGCCATTAGATTCAGAGTTTTGAGACTTTCATTCTTTTATTGCTTTAAAGTGCTTTTTAGCTCCTGCCATTTTCAATGCATTTACAATGTTTGGCATTGTACTAGTTCACAATACATGACTTTGACTTAGATTTCAGCCTAAAACAGGCCACACTGACTCAAATCAACTGGAAATTAACGAATCCATGCTACGTGACAAGATTTAGCCATTAGATTCAGAGTCTTGAGACTTTCATTCTTTTATTGCTTTAAAGTGCTTTTCAGCTCCTGCCATTTTCAATGCATTTACAATGTTTGGCATTGTACTAGTTCACAATACATGACTTTGACTTAGATTTCAGCCTAAAACAGGCCACACTGACTCAGATCAACTGGAAATCACCTAATCCATGCTACTTGACTTAGATTTCAGCCTAAAACAGGCCAAACTGACTCAAATCAACTGGAAATTAACGAATCCATGCTAAGTTACAAGATTTAGCCATTAGATTCAGAGTTTTGAGACTTTCATTCTTTTATTGCTTTAAAGTGCTTTTCAGCTCCTGACTAGCCGTTTTCAATGCATTTACAATGTTTGGCATTGTACTAGTTCACAATACCTGAATTTGACTTAGATTTCAGCCTAAAACAGGCCACACTGATTCAAATCAACTGGAAATCACCTAATCCATGCTATTTGATAAAATTTAGCCATTAGACTCCGAGTTTTGATACTTTCATTCTTTTATTGTTTTAAAGTGCTTTTCAGCTCCTGACATTTTCAATGCATTTACAACGTTTGGCATTGCACTAGTTCACATTACATGACTTTGACTTACAGTTCAGCCTAAAAGAGGCCACACTGACTAAATTCAACTGGAAATCAACTAATCCATGCTACGTTACAAGATTTAGCCATTAGATTGAGAGTTTTGAGACTTTCATTCTTTTATTGCTTTAAAGTGCTTTTCAGCTCCTGCCATTTTCAATGCATTTACAATGTTTGGCATTGTACTAGTTCATAATACATGACTTTGACTTAGATTTCAGCCTAAAACAGGCCACACTGACTCAGATCAACTGGAAATCACCTAATCCATGCTACTTGACTTAGATTTCAGCCTAAAACAGGCCAAACTGACTCAAATCAACTGAAAATTAACGAATCCATGCTACGTTACAAGATTTAGCCATTAGATTCAGAGTTTTGAGACTTTCAATCTTTTATTGCTTTAAAGTGCTTTTCAGCTCCTGACTAGCCGTTTTCAATGCATTTACAATGTTTGGCATTGTACTAGTTCACAATACCTGAATTTGACTTAGATTTCAGCCTAAAACAGGCCACACTGATTCAAATCAACTGGAAATCACCTAATCCATGCTACTTGACTTAGAGTTCAGCCTAAAAGAGGCCACACTGAATAAATTCAACTGGAAATCAACTAATCCATGCTACGTTACAAGATTTAGCCATTAGATTCAGAGTTTTGAGACTTTCATTCTTTTATTGCTTTAAAGTGCTTTTTAGCTCCTGCCATTTTCAATGCATTTACAATGTTTGGCATTGTACTAGTTCACAATACATGACTTTGACTTAGATTTCAGCCTAAAACAGGCCACACTGACTCAAATCAACTGGAAATTAACGAATCCATGCTACGTGACAAGATTTAGCCATTAGATTCAGAGTCTTGAGACTTTCATTCTTTTATTGCTTTAAAGTGCTTTTCAGCTCCTGACTAGCCGTTTTCAATGCATTTACAATGTTTGGAATTGTACTAGTTCACAATACCTGAATTTGACTTAGATTTCAGCCTAAAACAGGCCACACTGACTCAAATCAACTGGAAATCACCTAATCCATGCTATTTGATAAAATTTAGCCATTAGACTCCGAGTTTTGATACTTTCATTCTTTTATTGTTTTAAAGTGCTTTTCAGCTCCTGACATTTTCAATGCATTTACAACGTTTGGCATTGCACTAGTTCACATTACATGACTTTGACTTACAGTTCAGCCTAAAAGAGGCCACACTGACTAAATTCAACTGGAAATCAACTAATCCATGCTACGTTACAAGATTTAGCCATTAGATTGAGAGTTTTGAGACTTTCATTCTTTTATTGCTTTAAAGTGCTTTTCAGCTCCTGCCATTTTCAATGCATTTACAATGTTTGGCATTGTACTAGTTCACAATACATGACTTTGACTTAGATTTCAGCCTAAAACAGGCCACACTGACTCAGATCAACTGGAAATCACCTAATCCATGCTACTTGACTTAGATTTCAGCCTAAAACAGGCCACACTGACTAAATTCAACTGGAAATCAACTAATCCATGCTACGTTACAAGATTTAGCCATTAGATTCAGAGTTTTGAGACTTTCATTCTTTTATTGCTTTAAAGTGCTTTTCAGCTCCTGCCATTTTCAATGCATTTACAATGTTTGGCATTGTACTAGTTCACAATACATGACTTTGACTTAGATTTCAGCCTAAAACAGGCCACACTGACTCAAATCAACTGGAAATTAACGAATCCATGCTACGTGACAAGATTTAGCCATTAGATTCAGAGTCTTGAGACTTTCATTCTTTTATTGCTTTAAAGTGCTTTTTAGCTCCTGCCATTTTCAATGCATTTACAATGTTTGGCATTGTACTAGTTCACAATACATGACTTTGACTTAGATTTCAGCCTAAAACAGGCCATACTGACTCAAATCAACTGGAAATCAACTAATCCATGCTATTTGATAAAATTTAGCCATTAGACTCCGAGTTTTGATACTTTCATTCTTTTATTGTTTTAAAGTGCTTTTCAGCTCCTGACATTTTCAATGCATTTACAACGTTTGGCATTGCACTAGTTCACATTACATGACTTTGACTTACAGTTCAGCCTAAAAGAGGCCACACTGACTAAATTCAACTGGAAATCAACTAATCCATGCTACGTTACAAGATTTAGCCATTAGATTGAGAGTTTTGAGACTTTCATTCTTTTATTGCTTTAAAGTGCTTTTCAGCTCCTGACTAGCCGTTTTCAATGCATTTACAATGTTTGGCATTGTACTAGTTCACAATACCTGAATTTGACTTAGATTTCAGCCTAAAACAGGCCACACTGATTCAAATCAACTGGAAATCACCTAATCCATGCTATTTGATAAAATTTAGCCATTAGACTCCGAGTTTTGATACTTTCATTCTTTTATTGTTTTAAAGTGCTTTTCAGCTCCTGACATTTTCAATGCATTTACAACGTTTGGCATTGCACTAGTTCACATTACATGACTTTGACTTACAGTTCAGCCTAAAAGAGGCCACACTGACTAAATTCAACTGGAAATCAACTAATCCATGCTACGTTACAAGATTTAGCCATTAGATTGAGAGTTTTGAGACTTTCATTCTTTTATTGCTTTAAAGTGCTTTTCAGCTCCTGCCATTTTCAATGCATTTACAATGTTTGGCATTGTACTAGTTCATAATACATGACTTTGACTTAGATTTCAGCCTAAAAGAGGCCACACTGACTCAGATCAACTGGAAATCACCTAATCCATGCTACTTGACTTAGATTTCAGCCTAAAACAGGCCAAACTGACTCAAATCAACTGAAAATTAACGAATCCATGCTACGTTACAAGATTTAGCCATTAGATTCAGAGTTTTGAGACTTTCAATCTTTTATTGCTTTAAAGTGCTTTTCAGCTCCTGACTAGCCGTTTTCAATGCATTTACAATGTTTGGCATTGTACTAGTTCACAATACCTGAATTTGACTTAGATTTCAGCCTAAAACAGGCCACACTGATTCAAATCAACTGGAAATCACCTAATCCATGCTACTTGACTTAGAGTTCAGCCTAAAAGAGGCCACACTGAATAAATTCAACTGGAAATCAACTAATCCATGCTACGTTACAAGATTTAGCCATTAGATTCAGAGTTTTGAGACTTTCATTCTTTTATTGCTTTAAAGTGCTTTTTAGCTCCTGCCATTTTCAATGCATTTACAATGTTTGGCATTGTACTAGTTCACAATACATGACTTTGACTTAGATTTCAGCCTAAAACAGGCCACACTGACTCAAATCAACTGGAAATTAACGAATCCATGCTACGTGACAAGATTTAGCCATTAGATTCAGAGTCTTGAGACTTTCATTCTTTTATTGCTTTAAAGTGCTTTTCAGCTCCTGACTAGCCGTTTTCAATGCATTTACAATGTTTGGAATTGTACTAGTTCACAATACCTGAATTTGACTTAGATTTCAGCCTAAAACAGGCCACACTGACTCAAATCAACTGGAAATCACCTAATCCATGCTATTTGATAAAATTTAGCCATTAGACTCCGAGTTTTGATACTTTCATTCTTTTATTGTTTTAAAGTGCTTTTCAGCTCCTGACATTTTCAATGCATTTACAACGTTTGGCATTGCACTAGTTCACATTACATGACTTTGACTTACAGTTCAGCCTAAAAGAGGCCACACTGACTAAATTCAACTGGAAATCAACTAATCCATGCTACGTTACAAGATTTAGCCATTAGATTGAGAGTTTTGAGACTTTCATTCTTTTATTGCTTTAAAGTGCTTTTCAGCTCCTGCCATTTTCAATGCATTTACAATGTTTGGCATTGTACTAGTTCACAATACATGACTTTGACTTAGATTTCAGCCTAAAACAGGCCACACTGACTCAGATCAACTGGAAATCACCTAATCCATGCTACTTGACTTAGATTTCAGCCTAAAACAGGCCACACTGACTAAATTCAACTGGAAATCAACTAATCCATGCTACGTTACAAGATTTAGCCATTAGATTCAGAGTTTTGAGACTTTCATTCTTTTATTGCTTTAAAGTGCTTTTCAGCTCCTGCCATTTTCAATGCATTTACAATGTTTGGCATTGTACTAGTTCACAATACATGACTTTGACTTAGATTTCAGCCTAAAACAGGCCACACTGACTCAAATCAACTGGAAATTAACGAATCCATGCTACGTGACAAGATTTAGCCATTAGATTCAGAGTCTTGAGACTTTCATTCTTTTATTGCTTTAAAGTGCTTTTTAGCTCCTGCCATTTTCAATGCATTTACAATGTTTGGCATTGTACTAGTTCACAATACATGACTTTGACTTAGATTTCAGCCTAAAACAGGCCACACTGACTCAAATCAACTGGAAATTAACGAATCCATGCTACGTGACAAGATTTAGCCATTAGATTCAGAGTCTTGAGACTTTCATTCTTTTATTGCTTTAAAGTGCTTTTCAGCTCCTGCCATTTTCAATGCATTTACAATGTTTGGCATTGTACTAGTTCACAATACATGACTTTGACTTAGATTTCAGCCTAAAACAGGCCACACTGACTCAGATCAACTGGAAATCACCTAATCCATGCTACTTGACTTAGATTTCAGCCTAAAACAGGCCAAACTGACTCAAATCAACTGGAAATTAACGAATCCATGCTAAGTTACAAGATTTAGCCATTAGATTCAGAGTTTTGAGACTTTCAATCTTTTATTGCTTTAAAGTGCTTTTCAGCTCCTGCCATTTTCAATGCATTTACAATGTTTGGCATTGTACTAGTTCACAATACCTGAATTTGACTTAGATTTCAGCCTAAAACAGGCCACACTGATTCAAATCAACTGGAAATCACCTAATCCATGCTATTTGATAAAATTTAGCCATTAGACTCCGAGTTTTGATACTTTCATTCTTTTATTGTTTTAAAGTGCTTTTCAGCTCCTGACATTTTCAATGCATTTACAACGTTTGGCATTGCACTAGTTCACATTACATGACTTTGACTTACAGTTCAGCCTAAAAGAGGCCACACTGACTAAATTCAACTGGAAATCAACTAATCCATGCTACGTTACAAGATTTAGCCATTAGATTGAGAGTTTTGAGACTTTCATTCTTTTATTGCTTTAAAGTGCTTTTCAGCTCCTGCCATTTTCAATGCATTTACAATGTTTGGCATTGTACTAGTTCACAATACATGACTTTGACTTAGATTTCAGCCTAAAACAGGCCACACTGACTCAGATCAACTGGAAATCACCTAATCCATGCTACTTGACTTAGATTTCAGCCTAAAACAGGCCACACTGACTCAAATCAACTGAAAATTAACGAATCCATGCTACGTTACAAGATTTAGCCATTAGATTCAGAGTTTTGAGACTTTCAATCTTTTATTGCTTTAAAGTGCTTTTCAGCTTCTGACTAGCCGTTTTCAATGCATTTACAATGTTTGGCATTGTACTAGTTCACAATACCTGAATTTGACTTAGATTTCAGCCTAAAACAGGCCACACTGATTCAAATCAACTGGAAATCACCTAATCCATGCTACTTGACTTAGAGTTCAGCCTAAAAGAGGCCACACTGAATAAATTCAACTGGAAATCAACTAATCCATGCTACGTTACAAGATTTAGCCATTAGATTCAGAGTTTTGAGACTTTCATTCTTTTATTGCTTTAAAGTGCTTTTTAGCTCCTGCCATTTTCAATGCATTTACAATGTTTGGCATTGTACTAGTTCACAATACATGACTTTGACTTAGATTTCAGCCTAAAACAGGCCACACTGACTCAAATCAACTGGAAATTAACGAATCCATGCTACGTGACAAGATTTAGCCATTAGATTCAGAGTCTTGAGACTTTCATTCTTTTATTGCTTTAAAGTGCTTTTCAGCTCCTGCCATTTTCAATGCATTTACAATGTTTGGCATTGTACTAGTTCACAATACATGACTTTGACTTAGATTTCAGCCTAAAACAGGCCACACTGACTCAGATCAACTGGAAATCACCTAATCCATGCTACTTGACTTAGATTTCAGCCTAAAACAGGCCAAACTGACTCAAATCAACTGGAAATTAACGAATCCATGCTAAGTTACAAGATTTAGCCATTAGATTCAGAGTTTTGAGACTTTCAATCTTTTATTGCTTTAAAGTGCTTTTCAGCTCCTGACTAGCCGTTTTCAATGCATTTACAATGTTTGGCATTGTACTAGTTCACAATACCTGAATTTGACTTAGATTTCAGCCTAAAACAGGCCACACTGATTCAAATCAACTGGAAATCACCTAATCCATGCTATTTGATAAAATTTAGCCATTAGACTCCGAGTTTTGATACTTTCATTCTTTTATTGTTTTAAAGTGCTTTTCAGCTCCTGACATTTTCAATGCATTTACAACGTTTGGCATTGCACTAGTTCACATTACATGACTTTGACTTACAGTTCAGCCTAAAAGAGGCCACACTGACTAAATTCAACTGGAAATCAACTAATCCATGCTACGTTACAAGATTTAGCCATTAGATTGAGAGTTTTGAGACTTTCATTCTTTTATTGCTTTAAAGTGCTTTTCAGCTCCTGCCATTTTCAATGCATTTACAATGTTTGGCATTGTACTAGTTCACAATACATGACTTTGACTTAGATTTCAGCCTAAAACAGGCCACACTGACTCAGATCAACTGGAAATCACCTAATCCATGCTACTTGACTTAGATTTCAGCCTAAAACAGGCCAAACTGACTCAAATCAACTGGAAATTAACGAATCCATGCTAAGTTACAAGATTTAGCCATTAGATTCAGAGTTTTGAGACTTTCAATCTTTTATTGCTTTAAAGTGCTTTTCAGCTCCTGACTAGCCGTTTTCAATGCATTTACAATGTTTGGCATTGTACTAGTTCACAATACCTGAATTTGACTTAGATTTCAGCCTAAAACAGGCCACACTGATTCAAATCAACTGGAAATCACCTAATCCATGCTACTTGACTTAGAGTTCAGCCTAAAAGAGGCCACACTGACTAAATTCAACTGGAAATCAACTAATCCATGCTACGTTACAAGATTTAGCCATTAGATTCAGAGTTTTGAGACTTTCATTCTTTTATTGCTTTAAAGTGCTTTTCAGCTCCTGCCATTTTCAATGCATTTACAATGTTTGGCATTGTACTAGTTCACAATACATGACTTTGACTTAGATTTCAGCCTAAAACAGGCCACACTGACTCAAATCAACTGGAAATTAACGAATCCATGCTACGTGACAAGATTTAGCCATTAGATTCAGAGTTTTGAGACTTTCATTCTTTTATTGCTTTAAAGTGCTTTTCAGCTCCTGACTAGCCGTTTTCAATGCTTTTACAATGTTTGGCATTGTACTAGTTCCCAATACATGACTTTGACTTAGATTTCAGCCTAAAACAGGCCACACTGACTCAGATCAACTGGAAATCACCTAATCCATGCTACTTGACTTAGATTTCAGCCTAAAACAGGCCAAACTGACTCAAATCAACTGGAAATTAACGAATCCATGCTACGTGACAAGATTTAGCCATTAGATTCAGAGTTTTGAGACTTTCATTCTTTTATTGCTTTAAAGTGCTTTTCAGCTCCTGCCATTTTCAATGCATTTACAAGGTTTGGCATTGTACTAGTTCACAATACATGACTTTGACTTAGATTTCAGCCTAAAACAGGCCACACTGACTCAGATCAACTGGAAATCACCTAATCCATGCTACTTGACTTAGATTTCAGCCTAAAACAGGCCAAACTGACTCAAATCAACTGGAAATTAACGAATCCATGCTACGTTACAAGATTTAGCCATTAGATTCAGAGTTTTGAGACTTTCAATCTTTTATTGCTTTAAAGTGCTTTTCAGCTCCTGACTAGCCGTTTTCAATGCATTTACAATGTTTGGCATTGTACTAGTTCACAATACCTGAATTTGACTTAGATTTCAGCCTAAAACAGGCCACACTGATTCAAATCAACTGGAAATCACCTAATCCATGCTACTTGACTTAGAGTTCAGCCTAAAAGAGGCCACACTGACTAAATTCAACTGGAAATCACCTAATCCATGCTATTTGACAAGATTTAGCCATTAGACTCCGAGTTTTGATACTTTCATTCTTTTATTGTTTTAAAGTGCTTTTCAGCTCCTGACATTTTCAATGCATTTACAACGTTTGGCATTGTACTAGTTCACAATACATGACTTTGACTTAGATTTCAGCCTAAAACGGGCCACACTGACTCAAATCAACTGGAAATTAACGAATCCATGCTACGTGACAAGATTTAGCCATTAGATTCAGAGTCTTGAGACTTTCATTCTTTTATTGCTTTAAAGTGCTTTTCAGCTCCTGCCATTTTCAATGCATTTACAATGTTTGGCATTGTACTAGTTCCCAATACATGACTTTGACTTAGATTTCAGCCTAAAACAGGCCACACTGACTCAGATCAACTGGAAATCACCTAATCCATGCTACTTGACTTAGATTTCAGCCTAAAACAGGCCAAACTGACTCAAATCAACTGGAAATTAACGAATCCATGCTAAGTTACAAGATTTAGCCATTAGATTCAGAGTTTTGAGACTTTCAATCTTTTATTGCTTTAAAGTGCTTTTCAGCTCCTGACTAGCCGTTTTCAATGCATTTACAATGTTTGGCATTGTACTAGTTCACAATACCTGAATTTGACTTAGATTTCAGCCTAAAACAGGCCACACTGATTCAAATCAACTGGAAATCACCTAATCCATGCTATTTGATAAAATTTAGCCATTAGACTCCGAGTTTTGATACTTTCATTCTTTTATTGTTTTAAAGTGCTTTTCAGCTCCTGACATTTTCAATGCATTTACAACGTTTGGCATTGCACTAGTTCACATTACATGACTTTGACTTACAGTTCAGCCTAAAAGAGGCCACACTGACTAAATTCAACTGGAAATCAACTAATCCATGCTACGTTACAAGATTTAGCCATTAGATTGAGAGTTTTGAGACTTTCATTCTTTTATTGCTTTAAAGTGCTTTTCAGCTCCTGCCATTTTCAATGCATTTACAATGTTTGGCATTGTACTAGTTCACAATACATGACTTTGACTTAGATTTCAGCCTAAAACAGGCCACACTGACTCAGATCAACTGGAAATCACCTAATCCATGCTACTTGACTTAGATTTCAGCCTAAAACAGGCCACACTGACTAAATTCAACTGGAAATCAACTAATCCATGCTACGTTACAAGATTTAGCCATTAGATTCAGAGTTTTGAGACTTTCATTCTTTTATTGCTTTAAAGTGCTTTTCAGCTCCTGCCATTTTCAATGCATTTACAATGTTTGGCATTGTACTAGTTCACAATACATGACTTTGACTTAGATTTCAGCCTAAAACAGGCCACACTGACTCAGATCAACTGGAAATCACCTAATCCATGCTACTTGACTTAGATTTCAGCCTAAAACAGGCCAAACTGACTCAAATCAACTGGAAATTAACGAATCCATGCTAAGTTACAAGATTTAGCCATTAGATTCAGAGTTTTGAGACTTTCAATCTTTTATTGCTTTAAAGTGCTTTTCAGCTCCTGACTAGCCGTTTTCAATGCATTTACAATGTTTGGCATTGTACTAGTTCACAATACCTGAATTTGACTTAGATTTCAGCCTAAAACAGGCCACACTGATTCAAATCAACTGGAAATCACCTAATCCATGCTACTTGACTTAGAGTTCAGCCTAAAAGAGGCCACACTGACTAAATTCAACTGGAAATCAACTAATCCATGCTACGTTACAAGATTTAGCCATTAGATTCAGAGTTTTGAGACTTTCATTCTTTTATTGCTTTAAAGTGCTTTTCAGCTCCTGCCATTTTCAATGCATTTACAATGTTTGGCATTGTACTAGTTCACAATACATGACTTTGACTTAGATTTCAGCCTAAAACAGGCCACACTGACTCAAATCAACTGGAAATTAACGAATCCATGCTACGTGACAAGATTTAGCCATTAGATTCAGAGTTTTGAGACTTTCATTCTTTTATTGCTTTAAAGTGCTTTTCAGCTCCTGACTAGCCGTTTTCAATGCTTTTACAATGTTTGGCATTGTACTAGTTCCCAATACATGACTTTGACTTAGATTTCAGCCTAAAACAGGCCAAACTGACTCAAATCAACTGAAAATTAACGAATCCATGCTACGTTACAAGATTTAGCCATTAGATTCAGAGTTTTGAGACTTTCAATCTTTTATTGCTTTAAAGTGCTTTTCAGCTCCTGACTAGCCGTTTTCAATGCATTTACAATGTTTGGCATTGTACTAGTTCACAATACCTGAATTTGACTTAGATTTCAGCCTAAAACAGGCCACACTGATTCACATCAACTGGAAATCACCTAATCCATGCTACTTGACTTAGAGTTCAGCCTAAAAGAGGCCACACTGAATAAATTCAACTGGAAATCAACTAATCCATGCTACGTTACAAGATTTAGCCATTAGATTCAGAGTTTTGAGACTTTCATTCTTTTATTGCTTTAAAGTGCTTTTTAGCTCCTGCCATTTTCAATGCATTTACAATGTTTGGCATTGTACTAGTTCACAATACATGACTTTGACTTAGATTTCAGCCTAAAACAGGCCACACTGACTCAAATCAACTGGAAATTAACGAATCCATGCTACGTGACAAGATTTAGCCATTAGATTCAGAGTCTTGAGACTTTCATTCTTTTATTGCTTTAAAGTGCTTTTCAGCTCCTGCCATTTTCAATGCATTTACAATGTTTGGCATTGTACTAGTTCACAATACATGACTTTGACTTAGATTTCAGCCTAAAACAGGCCACACTGACTCAGATCAACTGGAAATCACCTAATCCATGCTACTTGACTTAGATTTCAGCCTAAAACAGGCCAAACTGACTCAAATCAACTGGAAATTAACGAATCCATGCTAAGTTACAAGATTTAGCCATTAGATTCAGAGTTTTGAGACTTTCAATCTTTTATTGCTTTAAAGTGCTTTTCAGCTCCTGACTAGCCGTTTTCAATGCATTTACAATGTTTGGCATTGTACTAGTTCACAATACCTGAATTTGACTTAGATTTCAGCCTAAAACAGGCCACACTGATTCAAATCAACTGGAAATCACCTAATCCATGCTATTTGATAAAATTTAGCCATTAGACTCCGAGTTTTGATACTTTCATTCTTTTATTGTTTTAAAGTGCTTTTCAGCTCCTGACATTTTCAATGCATTTACAACGTTTGGCATTGTACTAGTTCACAATACATGACTTTGACTTAGATTTCAGCCTAAAACAGGCCACACTGACTCAAATCAACTGGAAATCAACTAATCCATGCTATTTGATAAAATTTAGCCATTAGACTCCGAGTTTTGATACTTTCATTCTTTTATTGTTTTAAAGTGCTTTTCAGCTCCTGACATTTTCAATGCATTTACAACGTTTGGCATTGCACTAGTTCACATTACATGACTTTGACTTACAGTTCAGCCTAAAAGAGGCCACACTGACTAAATTCAACTGGAAATCAACTAATCCATGCTACGTTACAAGATTTAGCCATTAGATTGAGAGTTTTGAGACTTTCATTCTTTTATTGCTTTAAAGTGCTTTTCAGCTCCTGACTAGCCGTTTTCAATGCATTTACAATGTTTGGCATTGTACTAGTTCACAATACCTGAATTTGACTTAGATTTCAGCCTAAAACAGGCCACACTGATTCAAATCAACTGGAAATCACCTAATCCATGCTATTTGATAAAATTTAGCCATTAGACTCCGAGTTTTGATACTTTCATTCTTTTATTGTTTTAAAGTGCTTTTCAGCTCCTGACATTTTCAATGCATTTACAACGTTTGGCATTGCACTAGTTCACATTACATGACTTTGACTTACAGTTCAGCCTAAAAGAGGCCACACTGACTAAATTCAACTGGAAATCAACTAATCCATGCTACGTTACAAGATTTAGCCATTAGATTGAGAGTTTTGAGACTTTCATTCTTTTATTGCTTTAAAGTGCTTTTCAGCTCCTGCCATTTTCAATGCATTTACAATGTTTGGCATTGTACTAGTTCATAATACATGACTTTGACTTAGATTTCAGCCTAAAACAGGCCACACTGACTCAGATCAACTGGAAATCACCTAATCCATGCTACTTGACTTAGATTTCAGCCTAAAACAGGCCAAACTGACTCAAATCAACTGAAAATTAACGAATCCATGCTACGTTACAAGATTTAGCCATTAGATTCAGAGTTTTGAGACTTTCAATCTTTTATTGCTTTAAAGTGCTTTTCAGCTCCTGACTAGCCGTTTTCAATGCATTTACAATGTTTGGCATTGTACTAGTTCACAATACCTGAATTTGACTTAGATTTCAGCCTAAAACAGGCCACACTGATTCAAATCAACTGGAAATCACCTAATCCATGCTATTTGATAAAATTTAGCCATTAGACTCCGAGTTTTGATACTTTCATTCTTTTATTGTTTTAAAGTGCTTTTCAGCTCCTGACATTTTCAATGCATTTACAACGTTTGGCATTGTACTAGTTCACAATACATGACTTTGACTTAGATTTCAGCCTAAAACAGGCCACACTGACTCAAATCAACTGGAAATCAACTAATCCATGCTATTTGATAAAATTTAGCCATTAGACTCCGAGTTTTGATACTTTCATTCTTTTATTGTTTTAAAGTGCTTTTCAGCTCCTGACATTTTCAATGCATTTACAACGTTTGGCATTGCACTAGTTCACATTACATGACTTTGACTTACAGTTCAGCCTAAAAGAGGCCACACTGACTAAATTCAACTGGAAATCAACTAATCCATGCTACGTTACAAGATTTAGCCATTAGATTGAGAGTTTTGAGACTTTCATTCTTTTATTGCTTTAAAGTGCTTTTCAGCTCCTGACTAGCCGTTTTCAATGCATTTACAATGTTTGGCATTGTACTAGTTCACAATACCTGAATTTGACTTAGATTTCAGCCTAAAACAGGCCACACTGATTCAAATCAACTGGAAATCACCTAATCCATGCTATTTGATAAAATTTAGCCATTAGACTCCGAGTTTTGATACTTTCATTCTTTTATTGTTTTAAAGTGCTTTTCAGCTCCTGACATTTTCAATGCATTTACAACGTTTGGCATTGCACTAGTTCACATTACATGACTTTGACTTACAGTTCAGCCTAAAAGAGGCCACACTGACTAAATTCAACTGGAAATCAACTAATCCATGCTACGTTACAAGATTTAGCCATTAGATTGAGAGTTTTGAGACTTTCATTCTTTTATTGCTTTAAAGTGCTTTTCAGCTCCTGCCATTTTCAATGCATTTACAATGTTTGGCATTGTACTAGTTCATAATACATGACTTTGACTTAGATTTCAGCCTAAAACAGGCCACACTGACTCAGATCAACTGGAAATCACCTAATCCATGCTACTTGACTTAGATTTCAGCCTAAAACAGGCCAAACTGACTCAAATCAACTGAAAATTAACGAATCCATGCTACGTTACAAGATTTAGCCATTAGATTCAGAGTTTTGAGACTTTCAATCTTTTATTGCTTTAAAGTGCTTTTCAGCTCCTGACTAGCCGTTTTCAATGCATTTACAATGTTTGGCATTGTACTAGTTCACAATACCTGAATTTGACTTAGATTTCAGCCTAAAACAGGCCACACTGATTCAAATCAACTGGAAATCACCTAATCCATGCTACTTGACTTAGAGTTCAGCCTAAAAGAGGCCACACTGAATAAATTCAACTGGAAATCAACTAATCCATGCTACGTTACAAGATTTAGCCATTAGATTCAGAGTTTTGAGACTTTCATTCTTTTATTGCTTTAAAGTGCTTTTTAGCTCCTGCCATTTTCAATGCATTTACAATGTTTGGCATTGTACTAGTTCACAATACATGACTTTGACTTAGATTTCAGCCTAAAACAGGCCACACTGACTCAAATCAACTGGAAATTAACGAATCCATGCTACGTGACAAGATTTAGCCATTAGATTCAGAGTCTTGAGACTTTCATTCTTTTATTGCTTTAAAGTGCTTTTCAGCTCCTGACTAGCCGTTTTCAATGCATTTACAATGTTTGGAATTGTACTAGTTCACAATACCTGAATTTGACTTAGATTTCAGCCTAAAACAGGCCACACTGACTCAAATCAACTGGAAATCACCTAATCCATGCTATTTGATAAAATTTAGCCATTAGACTCCGAGTTTTGATACTTTCATTCTTTTATTGTTTTAAAGTGCTTTTCAGCTCCTGACATTTTCAATGCATTTACAACGTTTGGCATTGCACTAGTTCACATTACATGACTTTGACTTACAGTTCAGCCTAAAAGAGGCCACACTGACTAAATTCAACTGGAAATCAACTAATCCATGCTACGTTACAAGATTTAGCCATTAGATTGAGAGTTTTGAGACTTTCATTCTTTTATTGCTTTAAAGTGCTTTTCAGCTCCTGCCATTTTCAATGCATTTACAATGTTTGGCATTGTACTAGTTCACAATACATGACTTTGACTTAGATTTCAGCCTAAAACAGGCCACACTGACTCAGATCAACTGGAAATCACCTAATCCATGCTACTTGACTTAGATTTCAGCCTAAAACAGGCCACACTGACTAAATTCAACTGGAAATCAACTAATCCATGCTACGTTACAAGATTTAGCCATTAGATTCAGAGTTTTGAGACTTTCATTCTTTTATTGCTTTAAAGTGCTTTTCAGCTCCTGCCATTTTCAATGCATTTACAATGTTTGGCATTGTACTAGTTCACAATACATGACTTTGACTTAGATTTCAGCCTAAAACAGGCCACACTGACTCAAATCAACTGGAAATTAACGAATCCATGCTACGTGACAAGATTTAGCCATTAGATTCAGAGTCTTGAGACTTTCATTCTTTTATTGCTTTAAAGTGCTTTTTAGCTCCTGCCATTTTCAATGCATTTACAATGTTTGGCATTGTACTAGTTCACAATACATGACTTTGACTTAGATTTCAGCCTAAAACAGGCCATACTGACTCAAATCAACTGGAAATCAACTAATCCATGCTATTTGATAAAATTTAGCCATTAGACTCCGAGTTTTGATACTTTCATTCTTTTATTGTTTTAAAGTGCTTTTCAGCTCCTGACATTTTCAATGCATTTACAACGTTTGGCATTGCACTAGTTCACATTACATGACTTTGACTTACAGTTCAGCCTAAAAGAGGCCACACTGACTAAATTCAACTGGAAATCAACTAATCCATGCTACGTTACAAGATTTAGCCATTAGATTGAGAGTTTTGAGACTTTCATTCTTTTATTGCTTTAAAGTGCTTTTCAGCTCCTGACTAGCCGTTTTCAATGCATTTACAATGTTTGGCATTGTACTAGTTCACAATACCTGAATTTGACTTAGATTTCAGCCTAAAACAGGCCACACTGATTCAAATCAACTGGAAATCACCTAATCCATGCTATTTGATAAAATTTAGCCATTAGACTCCGAGTTTTGATACTTTCATTCTTTTATTGTTTTAAAGTGCTTTTCAGCTCCTGACATTTTCAATGCATTTACAACGTTTGGCATTGCACTAGTTCACATTACATGACTTTGACTTACAGTTCAGCCTAAAAGAGGCCACACTGACTAAATTCAACTGGAAATCAACTAATCCATGCTACGTTACAAGATTTAGCCATTAGATTGAGAGTTTTGAGACTTTCATTCTTTTATTGCTTTAAAGTGCTTTTCAGCTCCTGCCATTTTCAATGCATTTACAATGTTTGGCATTGTACTAGTTCATAATACATGACTTTGACTTAGATTTCAGCCTAAAAGAGGCCACACTGACTCAGATCAACTGGAAATCACCTAATCCATGCTACTTGACTTAGATTTCAGCCTAAAACAGGCCAAACTGACTCAAATCAACTGAAAATTAACGAATCCATGCTACGTTACAAGATTTAGCCATTAGATTCAGAGTTTTGAGACTTTCAATCTTTTATTGCTTTAAAGTGCTTTTCAGCTCCTGACTAGCCGTTTTCAATGCATTTACAATGTTTGGCATTGTACTAGTTCACAATACCTGAATTTGACTTAGATTTCAGCCTAAAACAGGCCACACTGATTCAAATCAACTGGAAATCACCTAATCCATGCTACTTGACTTAGAGTTCAGCCTAAAAGAGGCCACACTGAATAAATTCAACTGGAAATCAACTAATCCATGCTACGTTACAAGATTTAGCCATTAGATTCAGAGTTTTGAGACTTTCATTCTTTTATTGCTTTAAAGTGCTTTTTAGCTCCTGCCATTTTCAATGCATTTACAATGTTTGGCATTGTACTAGTTCACAATACATGACTTTGACTTAGATTTCAGCCTAAAACAGGCCACACTGACTCAAATCAACTGGAAATTAACGAATCCATGCTACGTGACAAGATTTAGCCATTAGATTCAGAGTCTTGAGACTTTCATTCTTTTATTGCTTTAAAGTGCTTTTCAGCTCCTGACTAGCCGTTTTCAATGCATTTACAATGTTTGGAATTGTACTAGTTCACAATACCTGAATTTGACTTAGATTTCAGCCTAAAACAGGCCACACTGACTCAAATCAACTGGAAATCACCTAATCCATGCTATTTGATAAAATTTAGCCATTAGACTCCGAGTTTTGATACTTTCATTCTTTTATTGTTTTAAAGTGCTTTTCAGCTCCTGACATTTTCAATGCATTTACAACGTTTGGCATTGCACTAGTTCACATTACATGACTTTGACTTACAGTTCAGCCTAAAAGAGGCCACACTGACTAAATTCAACTGGAAATCAACTAATCCATGCTACGTTACAAGATTTAGCCATTAGATTGAGAGTTTTGAGACTTTCATTCTTTTATTGCTTTAAAGTGCTTTTCAGCTCCTGCCATTTTCAATGCATTTACAATGTTTGGCATTGTACTAGTTCACAATACATGACTTTGACTTAGATTTCAGCCTAAAACAGGCCACACTGACTCAGATCAACTGGAAATCACCTAATCCATGCTACTTGACTTAGATTTCAGCCTAAAACAGGCCACACTGACTAAATTCAACTGGAAATCAACTAATCCATGCTACGTTACAAGATTTAGCCATTAGATTCAGAGTTTTGAGACTTTCATTCTTTTATTGCTTTAAAGTGCTTTTCAGCTCCTGCCATTTTCAATGCATTTACAATGTTTGGCATTGTACTAGTTCACAATACATGACTTTGACTTAGATTTCAGCCTAAAACAGGCCACACTGACTCAAATCAACTGGAAATTAACGAATCCATGCTACGTGACAAGATTTAGCCATTAGATT